>NW_026872097.1:92500-112500 GCF_033458585.1 Syngnathus typhle
AGATTTTCTCCAGCGGCGGGCTGGGAGTCTAATCTTTCTCCTGGCAGAGAAAAGAGCACTTTCCCCCGGACAACAAAGCACGTCCCCCTCCTGAGTGGACAAAAAAAATCCACTCCTGGTACCTAGAATTTTCTCCAGCGGCGGGCTGGGAGTCTAATCTTTCTCCTGGCCGAGAAAAGAGCACTTTCCCCCGGACACCAAACCAGCCAACGTCCCCCTCCTGAGTGGACAAAAAAAATCCACTCCTGGTACCTAAAATTTTCTCCAGCGGCGGGCTTGGGACGAAAATCAATCTTCCTCCCGAAATTAAACCACTATTGGCGGACGCCAGCCCCAAGCGCCAGCCCCGACCGCCACCCCCCGACCGCCACAAGGCGACCGCCACAAGGCGACCGCCACAAGGCGACCGCCACCGGCCCCAAGCGCCAGCCCCGACCGCCACCCCCCGACCGCCACAAGGCGACCGCCACAAGGCGACCGCCACAAGGCGACCGCCACCGGCCCCAAGCGCCAGCCCCGACCGCCACCCCCCGACCGCCACAAGGCGACCGCCACAAGGCGACCGCCACAAGGCGACCGCCACAAGGCGACCGCCACAAGGCGACCGCCACTGGCCCCAAGCGCCAGCCCCGACCGCCACCCCCCGACCGCCACAAGGCGACCGCCACAAGGCGACCGCCACAAGGCGACCGCCACCGGCCCCAAGCGCCAGCCCCGACCGCCACCCCCCGACCGCCACAAGGCGACCGCCACAAGGCGACCGCCACAAGGCGACCGCCACAAGGCGACCGCCACAAGGCGACCGCCACTGGCCCCAAGCGCCAGCCCCGACCGCCACCCCCCGACCGCCACAAGGCGACCGCCACAAGGCGACCGCCACAAGGCGACCGCCACAAGGCGACCGCCACTGGCCCCAAGCGCCAGCCCCGACCGCCACCCCCCGACCGCCACAAGGCGACCGCCACAAGGCGACCGCCACCGGCCCCAAGCGCCAGCCCCGACCGCCACCCCCCGACCGCCACAAGGCGACCGCCACAAGGCGACCGCCACAAGGCGACCGCCACAAGGCGACCGCCACAAGGCGACCGCCACTGGCCCCAAGCGCCAGCCCCGACCGCCACCCCCCGACCGCCACAAGGCGACCGCCACAAGGCGACCGCCACCGGCCCCAAGCGCCAGCCCCGACCGCCACCCCCCGACCGCCACAAGGCGACCGCCACAAGGCGTTAGTGGCCGCGCCCGGTACTTTACTGGACCCTATTTGGCCCGCGGACCGGCCGGCGTCGCTTCCTTGAATGCTTAGCCGCCTTTCGAGCTGCCATGCCGGGCTTGAGTTAGTGGTTTGCGCCCGGTACTTTACTGGACCCTATTTGGCCCGCGGACCGGCCGGCGTCGCTTCCTTGAATGCTTAGCCGCCTTTCGAGCTGCCATGCCGGGCTTGAGTTAGTGGTTTGCGCCCGGTACTCTACGTTAAAAGTCAGGCGGAACGGCTCTGAAGCTCCAGACGGTGCTTCCTTGAATGCTTAGCCGCCTTTCGAGCTGCCATGCCGGGCTTGAGTTAGTGGTTTGCGCCCGGTACTCTACGTTAAAAGTCAGGCGGAACGGCTCTGAAGCTCCAGACGGTGCTTCCTTGAATGCTTAGCCGCCTTTCGAGCTGCCATGCCGGGCTTGAGTTAGTGGTTTGCGCCCGGTACTCTACGTTAAAAGTCAGGCGGAACGGCTCTGAAGCTCCAGACGGTGCTTCCTTGAATGCTTAGCCGCCTTTCGAGCTGCCATGCCGGGCTTGAGTTAGTGGTTTGCGCCCGGTACTCTACGTTAAAAGTCAGGCGGAACGGCTCTGAAGCTCCAGACGGTGCTTCCTTGAATGCTTAGCCGCCTTTCGAGCTGCCATGCCGGGCTTGAGTTAGTGGTTTGCGCCCGGTACTCTACGTTAAAAGTCAGGCGGAACGGCTCTGAAGCTCCAGACGGTGCTTCCTTGAATGCTTAGCCGCCTTTCGAGCTGCCATGCCGGGCTTGAGTTAGTGGTTTGCGCCCGGTACTCTACGTTAAAAGTCAGGCGGAACGGCTCTGAAGCTCCAGACGGTGCTTCCTTGAATGCTTAGCCGCCTTTCGAGCTGCCATGCCGGGCTTGAGTTAGTGGTTTGCGCCCGGTACTCTACGTTAAAAGTCAGGCGGAACGGCTCTGAAGCTCCAGACGGTGCTTCCTTGAATGCTTAGCCGCCTTTCGAGCTGCCATGCCGGGCTTGAGTTAGTGGTTTGCGCCCGGTACTCTACGTTAAAAGTCAGGCGGAACGGCTCTGAAGCTCCAGACGGTGCTTCCTTGAATGCTTAGCCGCCTTTCGAGCTGCCATGCCGGGCTTGAGTTAGTGGTTTGCGCCCGGTACTCTACGTTAAAAGTCAGGCGGAACGGCTCTGAAGCTCCAGACGGTGCTTCCTTGAATGCTTAGCCGCCTTTCGAGCTGCCATGCCGGGCTTGAGTTAGTGGTTTGCGCCCGGTACTCTACGTTAAAAGTCAGGCGGAACGGCTCTGAAGCTCCAGACGGTGCTTCCTTGAATGCTTAGCCGCCTTTCGAGCTGCCATGCCGGGCTTGAGTTAGTGGTTTGCGCCCGGTACTCTACGTTAAAAGTCAGGCGGAACGGCTCTGAAGCTCCAGACGGTGCTTCCTTGAATGCTTAGCCGCCTTTCGAGCTGCCATGCCGGGCTTGAGTTAGTGGTTTGCGCCCGGTACTCTACGTTAAAAGTCAGGCGGAACGGCTCTGAAGCTCCAGACGGTGCTTCCTTGAATGCTTAGCCGCCTTTCGAGCTGCCATGCCGGGCTTGAGTTAGTGGTTTGCGCCCGGTACTCTACGTTAAAAGTCAGGCGGAACGGCTCTGAAGCTCCAGACGGTGCTTCCTTGAATGCTTAGCCGCCTTTCGAGCTGCCATGCCGGGCTTGAGTTAGTGGTTTGCGCCCGGTACTCTACGTTAAAAGTCAGGCGGAACGGCTCTGAAGCTCCAGACGGTGCTTCCTTGAATGCTTAGCCGCCTTTCGAGCTGCCATGCCGGGCTTGAGTTAGTGGTTTGCGCCCGGTACTCTACGTTAAAAGTCAGGCGGAACGGCTCTGAAGCTCCAGACGGTGCTTCCTTGAATGCTTAGCCGCCTTTCGAGCTGCCATGCCGGGCTTGAGTTAGTGGTTTGCGCCCGGTACTCTACGTTAAAAGTCAGGCGGAACGGCTCTGAAGCTCCAGACGGTGCTTCCTTGAATGCTTAGCCGCCTTTCGAGCTGCCATGCCGGGCTTGAGTTAGTGGTTTGCGCCCGGTACTCTACGTTAAAAGTCAGGCGGAACGGCTCTGAAGCTCCAGACGGTGCTTCCTTGAATGCTTAGCCGCCTTTCGAGCTGCCATGCCGGGCTTGAGTTAGTGGTTTGCGCCCGGTACTCTACGTTAAAAGTCAGGCGGAACGGCTCTGAAGCTCCAGACGGTGCTTCCTTGAATGCTTAGCCGCCTTTCGAGCTGCCATGCCGGGCTTGAGTTAGTGGTTTGCGCCCGGTACTCTACGTTAAAAGTCAGGCGGAACGGCTCTGAAGCTCCAGACGGTGCTTCCTTGAATGCTTAGCCGCCTTTCGAGCTGCCATGCCGGGCTTGAGTTAGTGGTTTGCGCCCGGTACTCTACGTTAAAAGTCAGGCGGAACGGCTCTGAAGCTCCAGACGGTGCTTCCTTGAATGCTTAGCCGCCTTTCGAGCTGCCATGCCGGGCTTGAGTTAGTGGTTTGCGCCCGGTACTCTACGTTAAAAGTCAGGCGGAACGGCTCTGAAGCTCCAGACGGTGCTTCCTTGAATGCTTAGCCGCCTTTCGAGCTGCCATGCCGGGCTTGAGTTAGTGGTTTGCGCCCGGTACTCTACGTTAAAAGTCAGGCGGAACGGCTCTGAAGCTCCAGACGGTGCTTCCTTGAATGCTTAGCCGCCTTTCGAGCTCTCCTGCCCGGCGTGGGTTTCGCGTCCGCGCCCGGTACATTATGGAAGCCAAAAAAAAAAAAAATTCTAAGTGCGAGTGGGACCGGCCTGGGGGGCTTCCTTGAAAGCCCATCCGCCCTCCGAGCTCTCCCACCGGTCGTGGGTTGGCGTCCGCCACTGCTCAAAGCGAACTTCAAATTATCTGCTTAATAATGTGGAACACCATTCTTAAGTAGTTTTTCCTTAATTTGGGCTCAACTGGCCGGTAATGATCCCCGGTGTCTGAGATTGATCTCAGTGATCCAAAGAGCCCTGACAAAAAATGTAATCTTTATGACACATAAATACAATTTGCATAATAATTTGGAACACAGTGTAGACTTCCAGCGGACCGCGCGCGGCTCGGCTGACGGCGCAGCGCGATCTGGTACCGCTGCGCGGGACGAAACACGCCCCGTGCAGAGTTCCAGGCGGCCGGGAAGACATTTAAGCGCTGCCGCTGCAGCTGCGGCGGGGATTTGCCGTCCTCCGGTGGACACGACGAGTAAATACACCAGCAATCGCACTTACACCGTGTTCCAAATTATTATGCAAGTGACATTTATCTCAGATTTTCCTAAATAGTCGATGCAAAATGAGTCAGCATAATTTTCAAGTCATCAACCATTATTTTGATGAATTCTAATTTTATTGAACAAACCTCCGAATGATCACAGAATTTTTAAAAAATAAAAAACTTAAAATGCACTGTTCCACATTATTACGCACAACAGAGTTTTATAACATTTTATAGGTTTTTATGAACTGAAATGCCCATCTTAAGAATTTACAGCATTAGGAGGTCATATTTACTGAAATCAAAAGCTATTTCAAAGAAAAGACAAACAAGTTACATTTTAACATAGGACCCTTTATTTCAATAAAAAACAAAGTTACATTTTAACATAGGACCCTTTGTTCAACAGCAGCTTCACGATTCTTCCATCCACTGAACTTGTGAGTTTTTGTACAGTTTCTGGTTGAATTTCTTGGCAGGATCTAAGAATAGCCTGCCAGAGCTGCTCTTTGGAATTGAACTGCCTCCCACCTTCGTAGATTTTCTGCTTGACGATGCTCCACAAGTTTTCAATAGGATTGAGGTCAGGGGAGCATGGGGGCCACACCATCAGTTTCTCTCCCTTTATTCCCATAGATGCCAAAGACGTTGACGTATTTCTTGCAGCATGGGATGGTGCATTGTCATGCATGAAGATGATCTTTTGACGGAAAGCACGGTTCTTCCTGTTGTACCATGGACAGAAGTGTTGAGTCAGAAATTCCACGTAGTTAACAGACGTAATTTTGACGCCTTCAGGGACCCTAAAGGGGCCAAGCAGCTCTCTCCCCATGATTCCGGCCCAAAACATCACTCCGCCACCTCCCTGCTGACGCCGCAACATCACTCCGCCACCTCCCTGCTGACGCCGCAGCCTTGTTGGGCTATCGTGGCCGTCCACCAACCATCCACGACTCCATCCATCTGTAAAGTCAAGTCAAATCAAGTTTATTTGTATAGCCCTAAATCACAAGCAGTCTCAAAGGGCTTCACATAGACAGAAATTGACAATTATTCTCAAAGCATCCCCTGAGCTCTCAAAAGTGCAAGGAAAAACTTAAAAAACCCTACCTGGCCCATCCAAGGTTGCACGGCACTCGTCGGTGAACAGGACTGTCTGAAAATTTGTCTTCATGTAAGTCTGGGCCCACTGCAGCCGTTTCTGCTTGTTCGCGTTGTTCAGGGGTGGCCGAATGGAGGGTTTCCGCACAACTGCAAGCCTCTGGAGGATCCTGCACCTCGTCGTTCGTGGGACTTCACTGGCACCAGCAGCGTCGAATATTTGTTTGCTCGTCTTTAGTGGCATGCTTGCAGCCGCCCTCTTGATTCGATTTGTTTGTCTTGCAGAAACCTTCCTTGTCGTGCCTTTGTCTGCACGAACGCGCGTTTGCTCCGAATCAGCGACGAATTTCTTCAAAGTTCGATGGTCGCGCTTAAGCTTTCGTGCAATATCGAATGTCTGCATACCTTGTCCAAGGCATCGAACGATTTCACGCTTCTCGACAGCAGAGAGATCCTTTTTCCTCCCCATGGTTGAACGAAATGGCCGAACGCTTAAAAACGCGGAACTTAAATAGACTTGTTAATTACTACAATTGCGCTCACCTGGCAGACTACCATGGACTGTACCATGACTGAGGGTGATTTCAGTACTTGAAAAACAAAAAATGTAATCTTTATGACACTTAAATACATTTTGCATAATAATTTGGAACACGGGACCGTGTTCCAAATTATTATGCAAAGGATATTTATCTCAGATTTTCCTAAATAGCTTCCTTGAAATGTTACCCGGCTTTTGAGCTCTCCTGCCGGGCGTGGGTTTGCGTCAGCGCCCGGTAACATTATGGAAGCTAAAAGAAAGAAAAAAGAAACAAATCTAAGTGCGATTGCTGGTGTCTAAATACATTTTGCATAATAATTTGGAACACGGGACCGTGTTCCAAATTATTATGCAAGTGATATTTATCTCAGATTTTCCTAAATAGCTTTACTCGTCGTGCCGACCGGAGGGAGGCCACTCCCCGCCGCAGCTGAACAGTCATCCCGGCCTAGTGGAGGTCTGCGCAGGGGGGTCTTCCTTGAAATCTTAGCCGCCTTCCGAGCTCTCCTGCCGGGCGTGGGTTTGCGTCAGCGGCCGGTGTCATTTACTCGTCGTGCCGACCGGAGGGAGGCCACTCCCCGCCGCAGCTGAACAGTCATCCCGGCCTAGTGGAGGTCTGCGCAGGGGGGGTCTTCCTTGAAATGTTACCCGGCTTCCGAGCTCTCCTGCCGGGCGTGGGTTTGCGTCAGCGCCCGGTAACATTATGGAAGCTAAAAGAAAGAAAAAAGAAACAAATCTAAGAGCAAGTGCTGGTGTATTTACTCGTCGTGTCCACCGGAGGGAGGCAACTCCCCGCCGCAGCTGCAGAGGCAGCTTTGAAAAGTCATCCCGGCCTAGTGGAGGTCTGCGCAGGGGGGGTCTTCCTTGAAATGTTACCCGGCTTTTGAGCTCTCCTGTCCGGCGTGGGTTTGCGTCAGCGCCCGGTAACATTATGGAAGCTAAAAGAAAGAAAAAAGAAACAAATCTAAGTGCGATTGCTGGTGTCTAAATACATTTTGCATAATAATTTGGAACACGGGACCGTGTTCCAAATTATTATGCAAGTGATATTTATCTCAGATTTTCCTAAATAGCTTTACTCGTCGTGCCGACCGGAGGGAGGCCACTCCCCGCCGCAGCTGAACAGTCATCCCGGCCTAGTGGAGGTCTGCGCAGGGGGGTCTTCCTTGAAATCTTAGCCGCCTTCCGAGCTCTCCTGCCGGGCGTGGGTTTGCGTCAGCGGCCGGTGTCATTTACTCGTCGTGCCGACCGGAGGGAGGCCACTCCCCGCCGCAGCTGAACAGTCATCCCGGCCTAGTGGAGGTCTGCGCAGGGGGGGTCTTCCTTGAAATGTTACCCGGCTTCCGAGCTCTCCTGCCGGGCGTGGGTTTGCGTCAGCGCCCGGTAACATTATGGAAGCTAAAAGAAAGAAAAAAGAAACAAATCTAAGAGCAAGTGCTGGTGTATTTACTCGTCGTGTCCACCGGAGGGAGGCAACTCCCCGCCGCAGCTGCAGAGGCAGCTTTGAAAAGTCATCCCGGCCTAGTGGAGGTCTGCGCAGGGGGGGTCTTCCTTGAAATGTTACCCGGCTTTTGAGCTCTCCTGTCCGGCGTGGGTTTGCGTCAGCGCCCGGTAACATTATGGAAGCTAAAAGAAAGAAAAAAGAAACAAATCTAAGTGCGATTGCTGGTGTCTAAATACATTTTGCATAATAATTTGGAACACGGGACCGTGTTCCAAATTATTATGCAAGTGATATTTATCTCAGATTTTCCTAAATAGCTTTACTCGTCGTGCCGACCGGAGGGAGGCCACTCCCCGCCGCAGCTGAACAGTCATCCCGGCCTAGTGGAGGTCTGCGCAGGGGGGGTCTTCCTTGAAATGTTACCCGGCTTTTGAGCTCTCCTGTCCGGCGTGGGTTTGCGTCAGCGGCCGGTGTCATTTACTCGTCGTGCCGACCGGAGGGAGGCCACTCCCCGCCGCAGCTGAACAGTCATCCCGGCCTAGTGGAGGTCTGCGCAGGGGGGGTCTTCCTTGAAATGTTACCCGGCTTTTGAGCTCTCCTGTCCGGCGTGGGTTTGCGTCAGCGGCCGGTGTCATTTACTCGTCGTGCCGACCGGAGGGAGGCCACTCCCCGCCGCAGCTGAACAGTCATCCCGGCCTAGTGGAGGTCTGCGCAGGGGGGGTCTTCCTTGAAATGTTACCCGGCTTTTGAGCTCTCCTGTCCGGCGTGGGTTTGCGTCAGCGGCCGGTGTCATTTACTCGTCGTGCCGACCGGAGGGAGGCCACTCCCCGCCGCAGCTGAACAGTCATCCCGGCCTAGTGGAGGTCTGCGCAGGGGGGGTCTTCCTTGAAATGTTACCCGGCTTTTGAGCTCTCCTGTCCGGCGTGGGTTTGCGTCAGCGGCCGGTGTCATTTACTCGTCGTGCCGACCGGAGGGAGGCCACTCCCCGCCGCAGCTGAACAGTCATCCCGGCCTAGTGGAGGTCTGCGCAGGGGGGGTCTTCCTTGAAATGTTACCCGGCTTTTGAGCTCTCCTGTCCGGCGTGGGTTTGCGTCAGCGGCCGGTGTCATTTACTCGTCGTGCCGACCGGAGGGAGGCCACTCCCCGCCGCAGCTGAACAGTCATCCCGGCCTAGTGGAGGTCTGCGCAGGGGGGGTCTTCCTTGAAATGTTACCCGGCTTTTGAGCTCTCCTGTCCGGCGTGGGTTTGCGTCAGCGGCCGGTGTCATTTACTCGTCGTGCCGACCGGAGGGAGGCCACTCCCCGCCGCAGCTGAACAGTCATCCCGGCCTAGTGGAGGTCTGCGCAGGGGGGGTCTTCCTTGAAATGTTACCCGGCTTTTGAGCTCTCCTGTCCGGCGTGGGTTTGCGTCAGCGGCCGGTGTCATTTACTCGTCGTGCCGACCGGAGGGAGGCCACTCCCCGCCGCAGCTGAACAGTCATCCCGGCCTAGTGGAGGTCTGCGCAGGGGGGGTCTTCCTTGAAATGTTACCCGGCTTTTGAGCTCTCCTGTCCGGCGTGGGTTTGCGTCAGCGGCCGGTGTCATTTACTCGTCGTGCCGACCGGAGGGAGGCCACTCCCCGCCGCAGCTGAACAGTCATCCCGGCCTAGTGGAGGTCTGCGCAGGGGGGGTCTTCCTTGAAATGTTACCCGGCTTTTGAGCTCTCCTGTCCGGCGTGGGTTTGCGTCAGCGGCCGGTGTCATTTACTCGTCGTGCCGACCGGAGGGAGGCCACTCCCCGCCGCAGCTGAACAGTCATCCCGGCCTAGTGGAGGTCTGCGCAGGGGGGGTCTTCCTTGAAATGTTACCCGGCTTTTGAGCTCTCCTGTCCGGCGTGGGTTTGCGTCAGCGGCCGGTGTCATTTACTCGTCGTGCCGACCGGAGGGAGGCCACTCCCCGCCGCAGCTGAACAGTCATCCCGGCCTAGTGGAGGTCTGCGCAGGGGGGGTCTTCCTTGAAATGTTACCCGGCTTTTGAGCTCTCCTGTCCGGCGTGGGTTTGCGTCAGCGGCCGGTGTCATTTACTCGTCGTGCCGACCGGAGGGAGGCCACTCCCCGCCGCAGCTGAACAGTCATCCCGGCCTAGTGGAGGTCTGCGCAGGGGGGGTCTTCCTTGAAATCTTAGCCGCCTTCCGAGCTCTCCTGCCGGGCGTGGGTTTGCGTCAGCGGCCGGTGTCATTTACTCGTCGTGTCCACCGGAGGGAGGCCACTCCCCGCCGCAGCTGCAGCGGCAGCTTTGAAACGTCATCCCGGCCCCCTGGAACTGTGCGCGGGGGGGGCGATGCGTCCCGTGCGAGGTACCAGGTCGCGCTGCGCCGTCTGCCTGGCCGCTTTGGGCCCGCTGGAAGTCTATTAAAGCTCCGCGATCTCCGCCTCGGTGCTTAAAAAGCGTCCATCCGCTCTCCTGGAGCTTCTTTCGGTCATCTCGTCCGCGTGCACGGCCTGCCGGTGGCACCGGCTGGAGCTCCGCAAAAAGCTCCATTTCTGTTAAAAATGCTTAGCCGCGTCCCTGGAAGCCTAATCGGGCATAAAAAGTTAGGCGGAACGGCCCCAAAGCTCCACACGGAAGTCCCAAAAAAGCTCCATGATTGGTCAATAATGCTTAGCCGCCTCCCTGGAAGCCTAATCGGGCATAAAAAGCTAGGCGGAACGGCCCCAAAGCTCCACACGGAAGTCCCAAAAAAGCTCCATGATTGGTCAATAATGCTTAGCCGCCTCCCTGGAAGCCTAATCGGGCATAAAAAGTTAGGCGGAACGGCCCCAAAGCTCCACACGGAAGTCCCAAAAAAGCTCCATGATTGGTCAATAATGCTTAGCCGCCTCCCTGGAAGCCTAATCGGGCATAAAAAGCTAGGCGGAACGGCCCCAAAGCTCCACACGGAAGTCCCAAAAAAGCTCCATGATTGGTCAATAATGCTTAGCCGCCTCCCTGGAAGCCTAATCGGGCATAAAAAGTTAGGCGGAACGGCCCCAAAGCTCCACACGGAAGTCCCAAAAAAGCTCCATGATTGGTCAATAATGCTTAGCCGCCTCCCTGGAAGCCTAATCGGGCATAAAAAGCTAGGCGGAACGGCCCCAAAGCTCCACACGGAAGTCCCAAAAAAGCTCCATGATTGGTCAATAATGCTTAGCCGCCTCCCTGGAAGCCTAATCGGGCATAAAAAGTTAGGCGGAACGGCCCCAAAGCTCCACACGGAAGTCCCAAAAAAGCTCCATGATTGGTCAATAATGCTTAGCCGCCTCCCTGGAAGCCTAATCGGGCATAAAAAGCTAGGCGGAACGGCCCCAAAGCTCCACACGGAAGTCCCAAAAAAGCTCCATGATTGGTCAATAATGCTTAGCCGCCTCCCTGGAAGCCTAATCGGGCATAAAAAGTTAGGCGGAACGGCCCCAAAGCTCCACACGGAAGTCCCAAAAAAGCTCCATGATTGGTCAATAATGCTTAGCCGCCTCCCTGGAAGCCTAATCGGGCATAAAAAGCTAGGCGGAACGGCCCCAAAGCTCCACACGGAAGTCCCAAAAAAGCTCCATGATTGGTCAATAATGCTTAGCCGCCTCCCTGGAAGCCTAATCGGGCATAAAAAGTTAGGCGGAACGGCCCCAAAGCTCCACACGGAAGTCCCAAAAAAGCTCCATGATTGGTCAATAATGCTTAGCCGCCTCCCTGGAAGCCTAATCGGGCATAAAAAGCTAGGCGGAACGGCCCCAAAGCTCCACACGGAAGTCCCAAAAAAGCTCCATGATTGGTCAATAATGCTTAGCCGCCTCCCTGGAAGCCTAATCGGGCATAAAAAGTTAGGCGGAACGGCTCCAAAGCTCCACACGGAAGTCCCAAAAAAGCTCCATGATTGGTCAATAATGCTTAGCCGCCTCCCTGGAAGCCTAATCGGGCATAAAAAGTTAGGCGGAACGGCCCCAAAGCTCCACACGGAAGTCCCAAAAAAGCTCCATGATTGGTCAATAATGCTTAGCCGCCTCCCTGGAAGCCTAATCGGGCATAAAAAGTTAGGCGGAACGGCCCCAAAGCTCCACACGGAAGTCCGAAAAAAGCTCAAAAATTTTCTAAGTGCCAACGGCTCATTCGCCGTAATGTGTCCGCTCCGCGCTGGTTCCCCGGTCGGCCGCGAATAGCGCAAAATCAGCCTCACGGAAGTTCGAAAAAAGCTCAAAAATTTTCTAAGTGCCAACGGCTCATTCGCCGTAATGTGTCCGCTCCGCGCTGGTTCCCCGGTCGGCCGCGAATAGCGCAAAATCAGCCTCACGGAAGTTCGAAAAAAGCTCAAAAATTTTCTAAGTGCCAACGGCTCATTCGCCGTAATGTGTCCGCTCCGCGCTGGTTCCCCGGTCGGCCGCGAATAGCGCAAAAATCAGCCTAAGTGCAGTACCAACCTTGGCGTGTTGGTGCGCCAGAGTACGATGAGTTGGTCCCCCTAGTCACTGTACTCATTACCTTTACCCCCTAATCGCAAAATATAGTCAGAACGTATATGCAGAAGACTATTTTTTTCTTTTTTAAAATTTTCTAAGTGCCAGCGGATGCTGGCACACGAACTGTCCGAGCTACGACGGTTCTCCGGTCGGACAGCGAGGGTGAAAAAGCGGTCCTAAAATCACCGAGGGCTGCCGCACAAGTTGTCCGAGTGGCGACGGTTCCCCGGTCGGCCACGAATGTCGAAAATTCGGCCTCTCCACCACGGAGGTCGGTGAGAATTTCAGAATATTTTCTAAGTGCCAACGGCTCTTGCGCCGTAAAGTGTCCGCTTTGCCTGGTTCCCTCGGTCGGCCACAAATAGCGAAAAATCAGCCTCTCCTTCTGGAGCTCGCCTAAGTGCCAACGGCTCTTGCGCCGTAATGTGTCCGCTTTGTCTGGTTCCCTCGGTCGGCCACAAACGGCGAAAAATCAGCCTCTCCTTCTGGAGCTCGTGCCAACTTTGGCGAATATTTTCTAAGTGCCAACGGCTCTTGCGCCGTAAAGTGTCCGCTTTGCCTGGTTCCCTCGGTCGGCCACAAATAGCGAAAAATCAGCCTCTCCTTCTGGAGCTCGCCTAAGTGCCAACGGCTCTTGCGCCGTAATGTGTCCGCTTTGTCTGGTTCCCTCGGTCGGCCACAAACGGCGAAAAATCAGCCTCTCCTTCTGGAGCTCGTGCCAACTTTGGCGAATATTTTCTAAGTGCCAACGGCTCTTGCGCCGTAAAGTGTCCGCTTTGCCTGGTTCCCTCGGTCGGCCACAAATAGCGAAAAATCAGCCTCTCCTTCTGGAGCTCGCCTAAGTGCCAACGGCTCTTGCGCCGTAATGTGTCCGCTTTGTCTGGTTCCCTCGGTCGGCCACAAACGGCGAAAAATCAGCCTCTCCTTCTGGAGCTCGTGCCAACTTTGGCGAATATTTTCTAAGTGCCAACGGCTCTTGCGCCGTAAAGTGTCCGCTTTGCCTGGTTCCCTCGGTCGGCCACAAATAGCGAAAAATCAGCCTCTCCTTCTGGAGCTCGCCTAAGTGCCAACGGCTCTTGCGCCGTAATGTGTCCGCTTTGTCTGGTTCCCTCGGTCGGCCACAAACGGCGAAAAATCAGCCTCTCATTCTGGAGCTCGTGCCAACTTTGGCGAATATTTTCTAAGTGCCAACGGCTCTTGCGCCGTAATGTGTCCGCTTTGCCTGGTTCCCTCGGTCGGCCACAAATAGCGAAAAAATCAGCCTCTCCTTCTGGAGCTCGCCTAAGTGCCAACGGCTCTTGCGCCGTAATGTGTCCGCTTTGCCTGGTTCCCTCGGTCGGCCACAAACGGCGAAAAATCAGCCTCTCCTTCTGGAGCTCGTGCCAACTTTGGCGAATATTTTCTAAGTGCCAACGGCTCTTGCGCCGTAAAGTGTCCGCTTTGCCTGGTTCCCTCGGTCGGCCACAAACGGCGAAAAATCAGCCTCTCCTTCTGGAGCTCGCCTAAGTGCCAACGGCTCTTGCGCCGTAATGTGTCCGCTTTGTCTGGTTCCCTCGGTCGGCCACAAACGGCGAAAAATCAGCCTCTCATTCTGGAGCTCGTGCCAACTTTGGCGAATATTTTCTAAGTGCCAACGGCTCTTGCGCCGTAATGTGTCCGCTTTGCCTGGTTCCCTCGGTCGGCCACAAATAGCGAAAAAATCAGCCTCTCCTTCTGGAGCTCGCCTAAGTGCCAACGGCTCTTGCGCCGTAATGTGTCCGCTTTGCCTGGTTCCCTCGGTCGGCCACAAACGGCGAAAAATCAGCCTCTCATTCTGGAGCTCGTGCCAACTTTGGCGAATATTTTCTAAGTGCCAACGGCTCTTGCGCCGTAATGTGTCCGCTTTGCCTGGTTCCCTCGGTCGGCCACAAATAGCGAAAAATCAGCCTCTCCTTCTGGAGCTCGCCTAAGTGCCAACGGCTCTTGCGCCGTAATGTGTCCGCTTTGTCTGGTTCCCTCGGTCGGCCACAAACGGCGAAAAATCAGCCTCTCATTCTGGAGCTCGTGCCAACTTTGGCGAATATTTTCTAAGTGCCAACGGCTCTTGCGCCGTAATGTGTCCGCTTTGCCTGGTTCCCTCGGTCGGCCACAAATAGCGAAAAAATCAGCCTCTCCTTCTGGAGCTCGCCTAAGTGCCAACGGCTCTTGCGCCGTAATGTGTCCGCTTTGCCTGGTTCCCTCGGTCGGCCACAAACGGCGAAAAATCAGCCTCTCCTTCTGGAGCTCGTGCCAACTTTGGCGAATATTTTCTAAGTGCCAACGGCTCTTGCGCCGTAAAGTGTCCGCTTTGCCTGGTTCCCTCGGTCGGCCACAAACGGCGAAAAATCAGCCTCTCCTTCTGGAGCTCGCCTAAGTGCCAACGGCTCTTGCGCCGTAATGTGTCCGCTTTGTCTGGTTCCCTCGGTCGGCCACAAACGGCGAAAAATCAGCCTCTCATTCTGGAGCTCGTGCCAACTTTGGCGAATATTTTCTAAGTGCCAACGGCTCTTGCGCCGTAATGTGTCCGCTTTGCCTGGTTCCCTCGGTCGGCCACAAATAGCGAAAAAATCAGCCTCTCCTTCTGGAGCTCGCCTAAGTGCCAACGGCTCTTGCGCCGTAATGTGTCCGCTTTGCCTGGTTCCCTCGGTCGGCCACAAACGGCGAAAAATCAGCCTCTCCTTCTGGAGCTCGTGCCAACTTTGGCGAATATTTTCTAAGTGCCAACGGCTCTTGCGCCGTAAAGTGTCCGCTTTGCCTGGTTCCCTCGGTCGGCCACAAACGGCGAAAAATCAGCCTCTCCTTCTGGAGCTCGCCTAAGTGCCAACGGCTCTTGCGCCGTAATGTGTCCGCTTTGTCTGGTTCCCTCGGTCGGCCACAAACGGCGAAAAATCAGCCTCTCATTCTGGAGCTCGTGCCAACTTTGGCGAATATTTTCTAAGTGCCAACGGCTCTTGCGCCGTAATGTGTCCGCTTTGCCTGGTTCCCTCGGTCGGCCACAAATAGCGAAAAAATCAGCCTCTCCTTCTGGAGCTCGCCTAAGTGCCAACGGCTCTTGCGCCGTAATGTGTCCGCTTTGCCTGGTTCCCTCGGTCGGCCACAAATAGCGAAAAATCAGCCTCTCCTTCTGGAGCTCGTGCCAACTTTGGCGAATATTTTCTAAGTGCCAACGGCTCTTGCGCCGTAATGTGTCCGCTTTGCCTGGTTCCCTCGGTCGGCCACAAATAGCGAAAAACCAGCCTCTCCTTCTGGAGCTCGCCTAAGTGCCAACGGCTCTTGCGCCGTAATGTGTCCGCTTTGCCTGGTTCCCTCGGTCGGCCACAAACGGCGAAAAATCAGCCTCTCCTTCTGGAGCTCGCCTAAGTGCCAACGGCTCTTGCGCCGTAATGTGTCCGCTTTGTCTGGTTCCCTCGGTCGGCCACAAATAGCGAAAAATCAGCCTCTCCTTCTGGAGCTCGCGCAAGTGCCAACGGCTCTTGCGCCGTAATGTGTCCGCTTTGCCTGGTTCCCTCGGTCGGCCACGAACGGCGAAAAATCAGCCTCTCCTTCTGGAGCTCGCCTAAGTGCCAACGGCTCTTGCGCCGTAATGTGTCCGCTTTGCCTGGTTCCCTCGGTCGGCCACAAATAGCGAAAAAATCAGCCTCTCCTTCTGGAGCTCGCCTAAGTGCCAACGGCTCTTGCGCCGTAATGTGTCCGCTTTGCCTGGTTCCCTCGGTCGGCCACAAACGGCGAAAAATCAGCCTCTCATTCTGGAGCTCGTGCCAACTTTGGCGAATATTTTCTAAGTGCCAACGGCTCTTGCGCCGTAATGTGTCCGCTTTGCCTGGTTCCCTCGGTCGGCCACGAACGGCGAAAAATCAGCCTCTCCTTCTGGAGCTCGCCTAAGTGCCAACGGCTCTTGCGCCGTAATGTGTCCGCTTTGCCTGGTTCCCTCGGTCGGCCACAAATAGCGAAAAATCAGCCTCTCCTTCTGGAGCTCGTGCCAACTTTGGCGAATATTTTCTAAGTGCCAACGGCTCTTGCGCCGTAATGTGTCCGCTTTGCCTGGTTCCCTCGGTCGGCCACAAACGGCGAAAAATCAGCCTCTCCTTCTGGAGCTCGCCTAAGTGCCAACGGCTCTTGCGCCGTAATGTGTCCGCTTTGTCTGGTTCCCTCGGTCGGCCACAAATAGCGAAAAATCAGCCTCTCCTTCTGGAGCTCGCGCAAGTGCCAACGGCTCTTGCGCCGTAATGTGTCCGCTTTGCCTGGTTCCCTCGGTCGGCCACGAACGGCGAAAAATCAGCCTCTCCTTCTGGAGCTCGCCTAAGTGCCAACGGCTCTTGCGCCGTAATGTGTCCGCTTTGCCTGGTTCCCTCGGTCGGCCACAAATAGCGAAAAATCAGCCTCTCCTTCTGGAGCTCGCCTAAGTGCCAACGGCTCTTGCGCCGTAATGTGTCCGCTTTGCCTGGTTCCCTCGGTCGGCCACAAACGGCGAAAAATCAGCCTCTCATTCTGGAGCTCGTGCCAACTTTGGCGAATATTTTCTAAGTGCCAACGGCTCTTGCGCCGTAATGTGTCCGCTTTGCCTGGTTCCCTCGGTCGGCCACGAACGGCGAAAAATCAGCCTCTCCTTCTGGAGCTCGCCTAAGTGCCAACGGCTCTTGCGCCGTAATGTGTCCGCTTTGCCTGGTTCCCTCGGTCGGCCACAAATAGCGAAAAATCAGCCTCTCCTTCTGGAGCTCGTGCCAACTTTGGCGAATATTTTCTAAGTGCCAACGGCTCTTGCGCCGTAATGTGTCCGCTTTGCCTGGTTCCCTCGGTCGGCCACAAACGGCGAAAAATCAGCCTCTCCTTCTGGAGCTCGCCTAAGTGCCAACGGCTCTTGCGCCGTAATGTGTCCGCTTTGTCTGGTTCCCTCGGTCGGCCACAAATAGCGAAAAATCAGCCTCTCCTTCTGGAGCTCGCGCAAGTGCCAACGGCTCTTGCGCCGTAATGTGTCCGCTTTGCCTGGTTCCCTCGGTCGGCCACGAACGGCGAAAAATCAGCCTCTCCTTCTGGAGCTCGCCTAAGTGCCAACGGCTCTTGCGCCGTAATGTGTCCGCTTTGCCTGGTTCCCTCGGTCGGCCACAAATAGCGAAAAATCAGCCTCTCCTTCTGGAGCTCGCCTAAGTGCCAACGGCTCTTGCGCCGTAATGTGTCCGCTTTGCCTGGTTCCCTCGGTCGGCCACAAACGGCGAAAAATCAGCCTCTCCTTCTGGAGCTCGCCTAAGTGCCAACGGCTCTTGCGCCGTAATGTGTCCGCTTTGCCTGGTTCCCTCGGTCGGCCACAAACGGCGAAAAATCAGCCTCTCCTTCTGGAGCTCGCCTAAGTGCCAACGGCTCTTGCGCCGTAATGTGTCCGCTTTGCCTGGTTCCCTCGGTCGGCCACAAATAGCGAAAAATCAGCCTCTCCTTCTGGAGCTCGCCTAAGTGCCAACGGCTCTTGCGCCGTAATGTGTCCGCTTTGCCTGGTTCCCTCGGTCGGCCACAAATAGCGAAAAATCAGCCTCTCCTTCTGGAGCTCGCGCCAACTTTGGCGAATATTTTCTAAGTGCCAACGGCTCTTGCGCCGTAAAGTGTCCGCTTTGTCTGGTTCCCTCGGTCGGCCACAAATAGCGAAAAATCAGCCTCTCCTTCTGGAGCTCGCGCAAGTGCCAACGGCTCTTGCGCCGTAAAGTGTCCGCTTTGTCTGGTTCCCTCGGTCGGCCACAAATAGCGAAAAATCAGCCTCTCCTTCTGGAGCTCGCGCAAGTGCCAACGGCTCTTGCGCCGTAAAGTGTCCGCTTTGTCTGGTTCCCTCGGTCGGCCACAAATAGCGAAAAATCAGCCTCTCCTTCTGGAGCTCGTGCCAACTTTGGCGAATATTTTCTAAGTGCCAACGGCTCTTGCGCCGTAATGTGTCCGCTTTGTCTGGTTCCCTCGGTCGGCCACAAATAGCGAAAAATCAGCCTCTCCTTCTGGAGCTCGTGCCAACTTTGGCGAATATTTTCTAAGTGCCAACGGCTCTTGCGCCGTAAAGTGTCCGCTTTGCCTGGTTCCCTCGGTCGGCCACAAATAGCGAAAAATCAGCCTCTCCTTCTGGAGCTCGCGCCAACTTTGTCAAAAAATTTCTAAGTGCCAACGGCTCTTGCGCCGTAAAGTGTCCGCTTTGCCTGGTTCCCTCGGTCGGCCACAAATAGCGAAAAATCAGCCTCTCCTTCTGGAGCTCGCGCCAACTTTGTCGAAAAATTTCTAAGTGCCAACGGCTCTTGCGCCGTAAAGTGTCCGCTTTGTCTGGTTCCCTCGGTCGGCCGCAAATAGCGAAAAATCAGCCTCTCGCCCGTCAGGTACCAGGCGTTGGGGTACCAGGGGTAAGTGCAGTACCAGCTTTGGTCTGTTGGTGCGCCAGAGTACGATGAGTTGGTCCCCCTAGTCACTGTACTCATTACCTTTACCCCCAAATCGCAAAATATAGTCAGAACGAGTGTGGGGAACACAAGTTTTGGCCCCGAGAACCAGGCGGCTGGTGTCTCTAGCGATGTGTTCCCCCCCAAAAAGTGTTCACATGCTCGGACAGCGAACCTAGGAGCTACCGCAAAGCACTCTGGAAGTGCAAGAGCGAAAAATTTTCTAAGTACAAAAACTCTCGAAAATTTTCAAAGTGTCACAGTGCTCGAAAATTTTCAAAGTGCTACATGCTTTCCATCCAAGGAAGGAATAGTGGAGGACCGGCCGCCTCCTTAAACACAAGCCGGCGGAACGACGGGGAGGACCGGCCGCCTCCTTAAACACAGGCCGGTGGAACGTTTGGCAGAATTCTTCTCGTGGAGGACCGGCCGCCTCCTTAAACACAAGCCGGCGGAACGACGGGGAGGACCGGCCGCCTCCTTAAACACAGGCCGGTGGAACGTTTGGCAGAATTCTTCTCGTGGAGGACCGGCCGCCTCCTTAAACACAGGCCGGTGGGAACGGTTGGCAGAATTGCGTGACGGCCGCCTGCTCCCGGCGTCCGCACGTGAACGAACACCCCCTCCCGGGGACGGCCGTCTGCTCCCGACCGCCGTCCTTCACCCCCTCACCTTCCGGACCCCCGTCTGCTCCCGGCGGGCCTCCGAGTACCCCCACCTTCTCCCGAACTGACCGACAGGCAATGAGACCCGCCTTGGTAGGGCCCCCACCGGCCCCGGCTCGCGCCGGCGTTGGGTGGACGGTTCCTCCCCACTTGCGGGTCGCTCTCCACGGAGGACCGGTCGCCTCACTAAACATAGGCCGGGCGAAAATCTGCGAATGTTATACATCCAAGGAGGGAGGACCGGCCGCCTCCTTAAACCACCGGCCGGGCGAAAATATGCGAATGTTATACATCCAAGGAGGGAGGACCGGTCGCCTCACTAAACATAGGCCGGGCGAAAATCTGCGAATGTTATACATCCAAGGAGGGAGGACCGGCCGCCTCCTTAAACCACCGGCCGGGCGAAAATCTGCGAATGTTATACATCCAAGAAAGGAAGGAAGGAGGGAACCGGCCGCCTCCTTAAACACAGGCCGGGCGAAAATCTGCGAATCTTATCCATCCAAGGACGGAGGACCGGCCGCCTCCTTAAACACAGGCCGGTAGGAACGGTTGGCAGAATCGCGTGACGGCCGCCTGCTCCCGGCGTCCGCACGTGAACGAACACCCCCTCCCGGGGACGGCCGTCTGCTCCCGGCCGCCGTCCTTCACCCCCCTCAGCTTCCGGACCCCCGTCTGCTCCCGGCGGGCCTCCGAGTACCCTCCCCTTCTCCCGAACTGACCGACTGGCACTCATGACCCGCCTTGGTAGGGCCCCCACCGGCCCCGGCTCGCGCCGGCGTTGGGTGGACGGTTCCTCCCCACTTGCGGGTCGCACTCTAGCGCCTCGGCCGCCGCGAGAGCGTGCGCTACGCGCCGCCCCCGCAGGCCTTGGC
>NW_026872097.1:117500-118948 GCF_033458585.1 Syngnathus typhle
GTCGTTGCGCCCGACGCCGCCCGGAGGGGGCCCGAGTCCTTCTGATGGAGGCTCTGCCCAGGGACGGTGTGAGGCCGGTAGCGGCCCCCGGCGCGCCGGGGCGCGGCCTTCTCGGAGTCGGGTTGTTTGTGAATGCAGCCCAAAGCGGGTGGTAAACTCCATCTAAGGCTAAATACTGGCACGAGACCGATAGAGGACAAGTACCTTAAGGGAAAGTTGAAAAGAACTTTGAAGAGAGAGTTCAACAGGGCGTGAAACCGTTGAGAGGTAAACGGGTGGGGACCACGCAGTCCGATCGGGGGATTCAACCCGGCTGGGATTGGCGGCCGCCTGGGGCGTCGCGGGGGGCTGACCCTTTCGGGGGCCTGGCCTTCACGCGTGCGTTCTCGGAGTCGGACGTCCCCGGGCCGGGCGCACTTCCCCCGTGGTGTGCGTCGCGACCGTCCCTGGGTTGGCTTGGAAGGGTCTGGGGCGAAGGTGGCGCGGGCGGCGGGGCGGTGCGGGGGGGCCTCCGGGCTCTCCGGCCGTTTCCGCACCCGCGCTGTACAGCGCTTTCCTTACTCCGACTTTGCCGCTTCCCCCCGGGGACGTGGAAGTACTTGCTGCGCCTTCCGAACTAGGACGGGGCCCCCTCGCCCCAGGCGCGGCCGAAAGGCGCGGACCGTTCTCGGTGCGCGTTGGCCTGTCGCGCCGCTAGGGCGGGGATCGGTCGTCGAAGTAGGCGTCAGGGGTCCGCGGCGATTGTGGCAGCCCACCCGACCCGTCTTGAAACACGGACCAAGGAGTTTAACGCGCGCGCGAGTCGGAGGGCACGAACGAACCCCTATTTCCGGCGCAATGAAAGTGAGGAGCCGGCGCGCGCCGGCCGAGGTGGGATCCCGGCCCCTCCCATGGGTCGGGCGCACCACCGGCCCGTCTCGCCCGCAGCGTCGGGGAGGTGGAGCTCGAGCGCGCGCGATGAGACCCGAAAGATGGTGAACTATGCCCGGGCAGGGCGAAGCCAGAGGAAACCCTGGTGGAGGCCCGCAGCGGTCCTGACGTGCAAATCGGTCGTCCGACCTGGGTATAGGGGCGAAAGACTAATCGAACCATCTAGTAGCTGGTTCCTTCCGAAGTTTCCCTCAGGATAGCTGGCACTCGAACTATATGCAGTTTTATCTGGTAAAGCCAATGACTAGAGGCCTTGGGGCCGAAACGATCTCAACCTATTCTCAAACTTTAAATGGGTAAGAAGCCCGGCTCGCTGACCTGGAGCCGGGCGTGGAATGCGAGTGCCCAGTGGGCCACTTTTGGTAAGCAGAACTGGCGCTGCGGGATGAACCGAACGCCGGGTTAAGGCGCCCGATGCCGACGCTCATCAGAGCCCAGAAAAGGTGTTGGTCGATATAGACAGCAGGACGGTGGCCATGGAAGTCGGAATCCGCTAAGGAGTGTGTAACAACTCACCT
>NW_026872098.1:0-117804 GCF_033458585.1 Syngnathus typhle
GGTTTATGTTTTATACGCATTTTTAATTTTATTGCTTAAATCGCATTTTCTCGGCGAGCTGAGCACTTTTTCTGAATTGTGCCGCTCCCGTCACTCTGGTTAGGTTGGCATCGAAAAAAACGCTCTCGGGTGCTTTAGAGTGCCGAGTTTATCACTGCGCATGAAGAAATGACCACCTCCAACGTTTGGTTTATGTTTTATAAGCATTTTTAATTTTATTGCTTAAATTGCATTTTCTCGGCGAGCTGAGCACTTTTTCTGAATTGTGCCGCTCCCGTCACTCTGGTTAGGTTGGCATGGAAAAAATCGCTCTCGGGTGCTTTAGAGTGCCGAGTTTATTACTGCGTAATAAGAAATGACCATCTACAACGTTTGGTTTATGTTTTATAAGCATTTTTAATTTTATTGCTTAAATCGCATTTTCTCGGCGAGCTGAGCACTTTTTCTGAATTGTGCCGCTCCCGTCACTCTGTTTAGGTTGGCATGGAAAAAAACGCTCTCGGGTGCTTTAGAGTGCCGAGTTTATCACTGCGCATGAAGAAATGACCACCTCCAACGTTTGGTTTATGTTTTATAAGCATTTTTAATTTTATTGCTTAAATCGCATTTTCTCGGCGAGCTGAGCGCTTTTTCTGAATTGTGCCGCTCCCGTCACTCTGGTTAGGTTGGCATCGAAAAAAACGCTCTCGGGTGCTTTAGAGTGCCGAGTTTATCACTGCGCATGAAGAAATGACCACCTCCAACGTTTGGTTTATGTTTTATAAGCATTTTTAATTTTATTGCTTAAATCGCATTTTCTCGGCGAGCTGAGCACTTTTTCTGAATTGTGCCGCTCCCGTCACTCTGGTTAGGTTGGCATCGAAAAAAACGCTCTCGGGTGCTTTAGAGTGCCGAGTTTATCACTGCGCATGAAGAAATGACCACCTCCAACGTTTGGTTTATGTTTTATAAGCATTTTTAATTTTATTGCTTAAATCGCATTTTCTCGGCGAGCTGAGCACTTTTTCTGAATTGTGCCGCTCCCGTCACTCTGGTTAGGTTGGCATCGAAAAAAACGCTCTCGGGTGCTTTAGAGTGCCGAGTTTATCACCGCGCATGAAGAAATGACCACCTCCAACGTTTGGTTTATGTTTTATAAGCATTTTTAATTTTATTGCTTAAATCGCATTTTCTCGGCGAGCTGAGCGCTTTTTCTGAATTGTGCCGCTCCCGTCACTCTGGTTAGGTTGGCATCGAAAAAAAACGCTCTTGGGTGCTTTAGAGTGCCGAGTTTATCACTGCGCATGAAGAAATGACCACCTCCAACGTTTGGTTTATGTTTTATAAGCATTTTTAATTTTATTGCTTAAATCGCATTTTCTCGGCGAGCTGAGCACTTTTTCTGAATTGTGCCGCTCCCGTCACTCTGGTTAGGTTGGCATGGAAAAAAACGCTCTCGGGTGCTTTAGAGTGCCGAGTTTATTACTGGGTAATAAGAAATGACCATCTACAACGTTTGGTTTATGTTTTATAAGCATTTTAAATTTTATTGCTTAAATCGCATTTTCTCGGCGAGCTGAGCACTTTTTCTGAATTGTGCCGCTCCCGTCACTCTGGTTAGGTTGTCATCGAAAAAAACGCTCTCGGGTGCTTTAGAGTGCCGAGTTTATCACTGCGCATGAAGAAATGACCACCTCCAACGTTTGGTTTATGTTTTATAAGCATTTTTAATTTTATTGCTTAAATCGCATTTTCTCGGCGAGCTGAGCACTTTTTCTGAATTGTGCCGCTCCCGTCACTCTGGTTAGGTTGGCATCGAAAAAAACGCTCTCGGGTGCTTTAGAGTGCCGAGTTTATCACTGTGCATGAAGAAATGACCACCTCCAACGTTTGGTTTATGTTTTATAAGCATTTTTAATTTTATTGCTTAAATCGCATTTTCTCGGCGAGCTGAGCGCTTTTTCTGAATTGTGCCGCTCCCGTCACTCTGGTTAGGTTGGCATCGAAAAAAACGCTCTCGGGTGCTTTAGAGTGCCGAGTTTATCACTGCGCATGAAGAAATGACCACCTCCAACGTTTGGTTTATGTTTTATAAGCATTTTTAATTTTATTGCTTAAATCGCATTTTCTCGGCGAGCTGAGCACTTTTTCTGAATTGTGCCGCTCCCGTCACTCTGGTTAGGTTGGCATCGAAAAAAACGCTCTCGGGTGCTTTAGAGTGCCGAGTTTATCACTGCGCATGAAGAAATGACCACCTCCAACGTTTGGTTTATGTTTTATAAGCATTTTTAATTTTATTGCTTAAATCGCATTTTCTCGGCGAGCTGAGCGCTTTTTCTGAATTGTGCCGCTCCCGTCACTCTGGTTAGGTTGGCATCGAAAAAAACGCTCTCGGGTGCTTTAGAGTGCCGAGTTTATCACTGCGCATGAAGAAATGACCACCTCCAACGTTTGGTTTATGTTTTATAAGCATTTTTAATTTTATTGCTTAAATCGCATTTTCTCGGCGAGCTGAGCGCTTTTTCTGAATTGTGCCGCTCCCGTCACTCTGGTTAGGTTGGCATCGAAAAAAACGCTCTCGGGTGCTTTAGAGTGCCGAGTTTATCACTGCGCATGAAGAAATGACCACCTCCAACGTTTGGTTTATGTTTTATAAGCATTTTTAATTTTATTGCTTAAATCGCATTTTCTCGGCGAGCTGAGCACTTTTTCTGAATTGTGCCGCTCCCGTCACTCTGGTTAGGTTGGCATCGAATAAAACGCTCTCGGGTGCTTTAGAGTCCCGAGTTTATCACTGCGCATGAAGAAATGACCACCTCCAACGTTTGGTTTATGTTTTATAAGCATTTTTAATTTTATTGCTTAAATCGCATTTTCTCGGCGAGCTGAGCACTTTTTCTGAATTGTGCCGCTCCCGTCACTCTGGTTAGGTTGGCATCGAAAAAAACGCTCTCGGGTGCTTTAGAGTGCCGAGTTTATCACTGCGCATGAAGAAATGACCACCTCCAACGTTTGGTTTATGTTTTATAAGCATTTTTAATTTTATTGCTTAAATCGCATTTTCTCGGCGAGCTGAGCACTTTTTCTGAATTGTGCCGCTCCCGTCACTCTGGTTAGGTTGGCATCGAAAAAAACGCTCTCGGGTGCTTTAGAGTGCCGAGTTTATCACTGTGCATGAAGAAATGACCACCTCCAACGTTTGGTTTATGTTTTATAAGCATTTTTAATTTTATTGCTTAAATCGCATTTTCTCGGCGAGCTGAGCGCTTTTTCTGAATTGTGCCGCTCCCGTCACTCTGGTTAGGTTGGCATGGAAAAAAACGCTCTCGGGTGCTTTAGAGTGCCGAGTTTATCACTGCGCATGAAGAAATGACCACCTCCAACGTTTGGTTTATGTTTTATAAGCATTTTTAATTTTATTGCTTAAATCGCATTTTCTCGGCGAGCTGAGCGCTTTTTCTGAATTGTGCCGCTCCCGTCACTCTGGTTAGGTTGGCATCGAAAAAAACGCTCTCGGGTGCTTTAGAGTGCCGAGTTTATCACTGCGCATGAAGAAATGACCACCTCCAACGTTTGGTTTATGTTTTATAAGCATTTTTAATTTTATTGCTTAAATCGCATTTTCTCGGCGAGCTGAGCACTTTTTCTGAATTGTGCCGCTCCCGTCACTCTGGTTAGGTTGGCATCGAAAAAAACGCTCTCGGGTGCTTTAGAGTGCCGAGTTTATCACTGTGCATGAAGAAATGACCACCTCCAACGTTTGGTTTATGTTTTATAAGCATTTTTAATTTTATTGCTTAAATCGCATTTTCTCGGCGAGCTGAGCGCTTTTTCTGAATTGTGCCGCTCCCGTCACTCTGGTTAGGTTGGCATCGAAAAAAACGCTCTCGGGTGCTTTAGAGTGCCGAGTTTATCACTGCGCATGAAGAAATGACCACCTCCAACGTTTGGTTTATGTTTTATAAGCATTTTTAATTTTATTGCTTAAATCGCATTTTCTCGGCGAGCTGAGCACTTTTTCTGAATTGTGCCGCTCCCGTCACTCTGGTTAGGTTGGCATCGAAAAAAACGCTCTCGGGTGCTTTAGAGTGCCGAGTTTATCACTGCGCATGAAGAAATGACCACCTCCAACGTTTGGTTTATGTTTTATAAGCATTTTTAATTTTATTGCTTAAATCGCATTTTCTCGGCGAGCTGAGCGCTTTTTCTGAATTGTGCCGCTCCCGTCACTCTGGTTAGGTTGGCATCGAAAAAAACGCTCTCGGGTGCTTTAGAGTGCCGAGTTTATCACTGCGCATGAAGAAATGACCACCTCCAACGTTTGGTTTATGTTTTATAAGCATTTTTAATTTTATTGCTTAAATCGCATTTTCTCGGCGAGCTGAGCGCTTTTTCTGAATTGTGCCGCTCCCGTCACTCTGGTTAGGTTGGCATCGAAAAAAACGCTCTCGGGTGCTTTAGAGTGCCGAGTTTATCACTGCGCATGAAGAAATGACCACCTCCAACGTTTGGTTTATGTTTTATAAGCATTTTTAATTTTATTGCTTAAATCGCATTTTCTCGGCGAGCTGAGCACTTTTTCTGAATTGTGCCGCTCCCGTCACTCTGGTTAGGTTGGCATCGAATAAAACGCTCTCGGGTGCTTTAGAGTCCCGAGTTTATCACTGCGCATGAAGAAATGACCACCTCCAACGTTTGGTTTATGTTTTATAAGCATTTTTAATTTTATTGCTTAAATCGCATTTTCTCGGCGAGCTGAGCACTTTTTCTGAATTGTGCCGCTCCCGTCACTCTGGTTAGGTTGGCATCGAAAAAAACGCTCTCGGGTGCTTTAGAGTGCCGAGTTTATCACTGCGCATGAAGAAATGACCACCTCCAACGTTTGGTTTATGTTTTATAAGCATTTTTAATTTTATTGCTTAAATCGCATTTTCTCGGCGAGCTGAGCACTTTTTCTGAATTGTGCCGCTCCCGTCACTCTGGTTAGGTTGGCATCGAAAAAAACGCTCTCGGGTGCTTTAGAGTGCCGAGTTTATCACTGTGCATGAAGAAATGACCACCTCCAACGTTTGGTTTATGTTTTATAAGCATTTTTAATTTTATTGCTTAAATCGCATTTTCTCGGCGAGCTGAGCGCTTTTTCTGAATTGTGCCGCTCCCGTCACTCTGGTTAGGTTGGCATGGAAAAAAACGCTCTCGGGTGCTTTAGAGTGCCGAGTTTATCACTGCGCATGAAGAAATGACCACCTCCAACGTTTGGTTTATGTTTTATAAGCATTTTTAATTTTATTGCTTAAATCGCATTTTCTCGGCGAGCTGAGCGCTTTTTCTGAATTGTGCCGCTCCCGTCACTCTGGTTAGGTTGGCATCGAAAAAAACGCTCTCGGGTGCTTTAGAGTGCCGAGTTTATCACTGCGCATGAAGAAATGACCACCTCCAACGTTTGGTTTATGTTTTATAAGCATTTTTAATTTTATTGCTTAAATCGCATTTACTCGGCGAGCTGAGCACTTTTTCTGAATTGTGCCGCTCCCGTCACTCTGGTTAGGTTGGCATCGAAAAAAACGCTCTTGGGTGCTTTAGAGTGCCGAGTTTATCACTGCGCATGAAGAAATGACCACCTCCAACGTTTGGTTTATGTTTTATAAGCATTTTTAATTTTATTGCTTAAATCGCATTTTCTCGGCGAGCTGAGCACTTTTTCTGAATTGTGCCGCTCCCGTCACTCTGGTTAGGTTGGCATGGAAAAAAACGCTCTCGGGTGCTTTAGAGTGCCGAGTTTATCACCGCGCATGAAGAAATGACCACCTCCAACGTTTGGTTTATGTTTTATAAGCATTTTTAATTTTATTGCTTAAATCGCATTTTCTCGGCGAGCTGAGCGCTTTTTCTGAATTGTGCCGCTCCCGTCACTCTGGTTAGGTTGGCATCGAATAAAACGCTTTCGGGTGCTTTAGAGTGCCGAGTTTATCACTGCGCATGAAGAAATGACCACCTCCAACGTTTGGTTTATGTTTTATAAGCATTTTTAATTTTATTGCTTAAATCGCATTTTCTCGGCGAGCTGAGCACTTTTTCTGAATTGTGCCGCTCCCGTCACTCTGGTTAGGTTGGCATGGAAAAAAACGCTCTCGGGTGCTTTAGAGTGCCGAGTTTATTACTGCGTAATAAGAAATGACCATCTACAACGTTTGGTTTATGTTTTATAAGCATTTTTAATTTTATTGCTTAAATCGCATTTTCTCGGCGAGCTGAGCACTTTTTCTGAATTGTGCCGCTCCCGTCACTCTGGTTAGGTTGGCATGGAAAAAAACGCTCTCGGGTGCTTTAGAGTGCCGAGTTTATTACTGCGTAATAAGAAATGACCATCTACAACGTTTGGTTTATGTTTTATAAGCATTTTTAATTTTATTGCTTAAATCGCATTTTCTCGGCGAGCTGAGCACTTTTTCTGAATTGTGCCGCTCCCGTCACTCTGGTTAGGTTGGCATCGAAAAAAACGCTCTCGGGTGCTTTAGAGTGCCGAGTTTATCACTGCGCATGAAGAAATGACCACCTCCAACGTTTGGTTTATGTTTTATAAGCATTTTTAATTTTATTGCTTAAATCGCATTTTCTCGGCGAGCTGAGCACTTTTTCTGAATTGTGCCGCTCCCGTCACTCTGGTTAGGTTGGCATGGAAAAAAACGCTCTCGGGTGCTTTAGAGTGCCGAGTTTATTACTGCGTAATAAGAAATGACCATCTACAACGTTTGGTTTATGTTTTATAAGCATTTTTAATTTTATTGCTTAAATCGCATTTTCTCGGCGAGCTGAGCACTTTTTCTGAATTGTGCCGCTCCCGTCACTCTGTTTAGGTTGGCATGGAAAAAAACGCTCTCGGGTGCTTTAGAGTGCCGAGTTTATCACTGCACATGAAGAAAAGACCACCTCCAACGTTTGGTTTATGTTTTATAAGCATTTTTAATTTTATTGCTTAAATCGCATTTTCTCGGCGAGCTGAGCGCTTTTTCTGAATTGTGCCGCTCCCGTCACTCTGGTTAGGTTGGCATCGAAAAAAACGCTCTCGGGTGCTTTAGAGTGCCGAGTTTATTACTGCGTAATAAGAAATGACCATTTACAACGTTTGGTTTATGTTTTATAAGCATTTTTAATTTTATTGCTTAAATCGCATTTTCTCGGCGAGCTGAGCACTTTTTCTGAATTGTGCCGCTCCCGTCACTCTGGTTAGGTTGGCATCGAAAAAAACGCTCTCGGGTGCTTTAGAGTGCCGAGTTTATCACTGTGCATGAAGAAATGACCACCTCCAACGTTTGGTTTATGTTTTATAAGCATTTTTAATTTTATTGCTTAAATCGCATTTTCTCGGCGAGCTGAGCGCTTTTTCTGAATTGTGCCGCTCCCGTCACTCTGGTTAGGTTGGCATCGAAAAAAACGCTCTCGGGTGCTTTAGAGTGCCGAGTTTATTACTGCGTAATAAGAAATGACCATCTACAACGTTTGGTTTATGTTTTATAAGCATTTTTAATTTTATTGCTTAAATCGCATTTTCTCGGCGAGCTGAGCACTTTTTCTGAATTGTGCCGCTCCCGTCACTCTGGTTAGGTTGGCATCGAAAAAAACGCTCTCGGGTGCTTTAGAGTGCCGAGTTTATCACTGTGCATGAAGAAATGACCACCTCCAACGTTTGGTTTATGTTTTATAAGCATTTTTAATTTTATTGCTTAAATCGCATTTTCTCGGCGAGCTGAGCGCTTTTTCTGAATTGTGCCGCTCCCGTCACTCTGGTTAGGTTGGCATCGAAAAAAACGCTCTTGGGTGCTTTAGAGTGCCGAGTTTATCACTGCGCATGAAGAAATGACCACCTCCAACGTTTGGTTTATGTTTTATAAGCATTTTTAATTTTATTGCTTAAATCGCATTTTCTCGGCGAGCTGAGCACTTTTTCTGAATTGTGCCGCTCCCGTCACTCTGGTTAGGTTGGCATCGAAAAAAACGCTCTCGGGTGCTTTAGAGTGCCGAGTTTATCACTGCGCATGAAGAAATGACCAACTCCAACGTTTGGTTTATGTTTTATAAGCATTTTTAATTTTATTGCTTAAATCGCATTTTCTCGGCGAGCTGAGCACTTTTTCTGAATTGTGCCGCTCCCGTCACTCTGGTTAGGTTGGCATCGAAAAAAACGCTCTCGGGTGCTTTAGAGTGCCGAGTTTATCACTGCGCATGAAGAAATGACCACCTCCAACGTTTGGTTTATGTTTTATAAGCATTTTTAATTTTATTGCTTAAATCGCATTTTCTCGGCGAGCTGAGCACTTTTTCTGAATTGTGCCGCTCCCGTCACTCTGGTTAGGTTGGCATCGAATAAAACGCTCTCGGGTGCTTTAGAGTCCCGAGTTTATCACTGCGCATGAAGAAATGACCACCTCCAACGTTTGGTTTATGTTTTATAAGCATTTTTAATTTTATTGCTTAAATCGCATTTTCTCGGCGAGCTGAGCGCTTTTTCTGAATTGTGCCGCTCCCGTCACTCTGGTTAGGTTGGCATGGAAAAAAACGCTCTCGGGTGCTTTAGAGTGCCGAGTTTATCACTGCGCATGAAGAAATGACCACCTCCAACGTTTGGTTTATGTTTTATAAGCATTTTTAATTTTATTGCTTAAATCGCATTTTCTCGGCGAGCTGAGCGCTTTTTCTGAATTGTGCCGCTCCCGTCACTCTGGTTAGGTTGGCATCGAAAAAAACGCTCTCGGGTGCTTTAGAGTGCCGAGTTTATCACTGCGCATGAAGAAATGACCACCTCCAACGTTTGGTTTATGTTTTATAAGCATTTTTAATTTTATTGCTTAAATCGCATTTACTCGGCGAGCTGAGCACTTTTTCTGAATTGTGCCGCTCCCGTCACTCTGGTTAGGTTGGCATCGAAAAAAACGCTCTCGGGTGCTTTAGAGTGCCGAGTTTATCACTGCGCATGAAGAAATGACCACCTCCAACGTTTGGTTTATGTTTTATAAGCATTTTTAATTTTATTGCTTAAATCGCATTTTCTCGGCGAGCTGAGCACTTTTTCTGAATTGTGCCGCTCCCGTCACTCTGGTTAGGTTGGCATGGAAAAAAACGCTCTCGGGTGCTTTAGAGTGCCGAGTTTATCACCGCGCATGAAGAAATGACCACCTCCAACGTTTGGTTTATGTTTTATAAGCATTTTTAATTTTATTGCTTAAATCGCATTTTCTCGGCGAGCTGAGCGCTTTTTCTGAATTGTGCCGCTCCCGTCACTCTGGTTAGGTTGGCATCGAATAAAACGCTCTCGGGTGCTTTAGAGTGCCGAGTTTATCACTGCGCATGAAGAAATGACCACCTCCAACGTTTGGTTTATGTTTTATAAGCATTTTTAATTTTATTGCTTAAATCGCATTTTCTCGGCGAGCTGAGCACTTTTTCTGAATTGTGCCGCTCCCGTCACTCTGGTTAGGTTGGCATGGAAAAAAACGCTCTCGGGTGCTTTAGAGTGCCGAGTTTATTACTGCGTAATAAGAAATGACCATCTACAACGTTTGGTTTATGTTTTATAAGCATTTTTAATTTTATTGCTTAAATCGCATTTTCTCGGCGAGCTGAGCACTTTTTCTGAATTGTGCCGCTCCCGTCACTCTGGTTAGGTTGGCATGGAAAAAAACGCTCTCGGGTGCTTTAGAGTGCCGAGTTTATCACTGCGCATGAAGAAATGACCACCTCCAACGTTTGGTTTATGTTTTATAAGCATTTTTAATTTTATTGCTTAAATCGCATTTTCTCGGCGAGCTGAGCACTTTTTCTGAATTGTGCCGCTCCCGTCACTCTGGTTAGGTTGGCATGGAAAAAAACGCTCTCGGGTGCTTTAGAGTGCCGAGTTTATCACTGCGCATGAAGAAATGACCACCTCCAACGTTTGGTTTATGTTTTATAAGCATTTTTAATTTTATTGCTTAAATCGCATTTTCTCGGCGAGCTGAGCACTTTTTCTGAATTGTGCCGCTCCCGTCACTCTGGTTAGGTTGGCATGGAAAAAAACGCTCTCGGGTGCTTTAGAGTGCCGAGTTTATTACTGCGTAATAAGAAATGACCATCTACAACGTTTGGTTTATGTTTTATAAGCATTTTTAATTTTATTGCTTAAATCGCATTTTCTCGGCGAGCTGAGCACTTTTTCTGAATTGTGCCGCTCCCGTCACTCTGGTTAGGTTGGCATCGAAAAAAACGCTCTCGGGTGCTTTAGAGTGCCGAGTTTATCACTGCGCATGAAGAAATGACCACCTCCAACGTTTGGTTTATGTTTTATAAGCATTTTTAATTTTATTGCTTAAATCGCATTTTCTCGGCGAGCTGAGCACTTTTTCTGAATTGTGCCGCTCCCGTCACTCTGGTTAGGTTGGCATGGAAAAAAACGCTCTCGGGTGCTTTAGAGTGCCGAGTTTATTACTGCGTAATAAGAAATGACCATCTACAACGTTTGGTTTATGTTTTATAAGCATTTTTTAATTTTATTGCTTAAATCGCATTTTCTCGGCGAGCTGAGCACTTTTTCTGAATTGTGCCGCTCCCGTCACTCTGTTTAGGTTGGCATGGAAAAAAACGCTCTCGGGTGCTTTAGAGTGCCGAGTTTATCACTGCACATGAAGAAAAGACCACCTCCAACGTTTGGTTTATGTTTTATAAGCATTTTTAATTTTATTGCTTAAATCGCATTTTCTCGGCGAGCTGAGCGCTTTTTCTGAATTGTGCCGCTCCCGTCACTCTGGTTAGGTTGGCATCGAAAAAAACGCTCTCGGGTGCTTTAGAGTGCCGAGTTTATTACTGCGTAATAAGAAATGACCATTTACAACGTTTGGTTTATGTTTTATAAGCATTTTTAATTTTATTGCTTAAATCGCATTTTCTCGGCGAGCTGAGCACTTTTTCTGAATTGTGCCGCTCCCGTCACTCTGGTTAGGTTGGCATCGAAAAAAACGCTCTCGGGTGCTTTAGAGTGCCGAGTTTATCACTGCGCATGAAGAAATGACCACCTCCAACGTTTGGTTTATGTTTTATAAGCATTTTTAATTTTATTGCTTAAATCGCATTTTCTCGGCGAGCTGAGCACTTTTTCTGAATTGTGCCGCTCCCGTCACTCTGGTTAGGTTGGCATCGAAAAAAACGCTCTCGGGTGCTTTAGAGTGCCGAGTTTATCACTGCGCATGAAGAAATGACCACCTCCAACGTTTGGTTTATGTTTTATAAGCATTTTTAATTTTATTGCTTAAATCGCATTTTCTCGGCGAGCTGAGCACTTTTTCTGAATTGTGCCGCTCCCGTCACTCTGGTTAGGTTGGCATCGAAAAAAACGCTCTCGGGTGCTTTAGAGTGCCGAGTTTATCACTGCGCATGAAGAAATGACCACCTCCAACGTTTGGTTTATGTTTTATAAGCATTTTTAATTTTATTGCTTAAATCGCATTTTCTCGGCGAGCTGAGCACTTTTTCTGAATTGTGCCGCTCCCGTCACTCTGGTTAGGTTGGCATGGAAAAAAACGCTCTCGGGTGCTTTAGAGTGCCGAGTTTATTACTGCGTAATAAGAAATGACCATCTACAACGTTTGGTTTATGTTTTATAAGCATTTTTAATTTTATTGCTTAAATCGCATTTTCTCGGCGAGCTGAGCACTTTTTCTGAATTGTGCCGCTCCCGTCACTCTGTTTAGGTTGGCATGGAAAAAAACGCTCTCGGGTGCTTTAGAGTGCCGAGTTTATCACTGCACATGAAGAAAAGACCACCTCCAACGTTTGGTTTATGTTTTATAAGCATTTTTAATTTTATTGCTTAAATCGCATTTTCTCGGCGAGCTGAGCGCTTTTTCTGAATTGTGCCGCTCCCGTCACTCTGGTTAGGTTGGCATCGAAAAAAACGCTCTCGGGTGCTTTAGAGTGCCGAGTTTATTACTGCGTAATAAGAAATGACCATTTACAACGTTTGGTTTATGTTTTATAAGCATTTTTAATTTTATTGCTTAAATCGCATTTTCTCGGCGAGCTGAGCACTTTTTCTGAATTGTGCCGCTCCCGTCACTCTGGTTAGGTTGGCATCGAAAAAAACGCTCTCGGGTGCTTTAGAGTGCCGAGTTTATCACTGTGCATGAAGAAATGACCACCTCCAACGTTTGGTTTATGTTTTATAAGCATTTTTAATTTTATTGCTTAAATCGCATTTTCTCGGCGAGCTGAGCGCTTTTTCTGAATTGTGCCGCTCCCGTCACTCTGGTTAGGTTGGCATCGAAAAAAACGCTCTCGGGTGCTTTAGAGTGCCGAGTTTATTACTGCGTAATAAGAAATGACCATCTACAACGTTTGGTTTATGTTTTATAAGCATTTTTAATTTTATTGCTTAAATCGCATTTTCTCGGCGAGCTGAGCACTTTTTCTGAATTGTGCCGCTCCCGTCACTCTGGTTAGGTTGGCATCGAAAAAAACGCTCTCGGGTGCTTTAGAGTGCCGAGTTTATCACTGTGCATGAAGAAATGACCACCTCCAACGTTTGGTTTATGTTTTATAAGCATTTTTAATTTTATTGCTTAAATCGCATTTTCTCGGCGAGCTGAGCGCTTTTTCTGAATTGTGCCGCTCCCGTCACTCTGGTTAGGTTGGCATCGAAAAAAACGCTCTTGGGTGCTTTAGAGTGCCGAGTTTATCACTGCGCATGAAGAAATGACCACCTCCAACGTTTGGTTTATGTTTTATAAGCATTTTTAATTTTATTGCTTAAATCGCATTTTCTCGGCGAGCTGAGCACTTTTTCTGAATTGTGCCGCTCCCGTCACTCTGGTTAGGTTGGCATCGAAAAAAACGCTCTCGGGTGCTTTAGAGTGCCGAGTTTATCACTGCGCATGAAGAAATGACCAACTCCAACGTTTGGTTTATGTTTTATAAGCATTTTTAATTTTATTGCTTAAATCGCATTTTCTCGGCGAGCTGAGCACTTTTTCTGAATTGTGCCGCTCCCGTCACTCTGGTTAGGTTGGCATCGAAAAAAACGCTCTCGGGTGCTTTAGAGTGCCGAGTTTATCACTGCGCATGAAGAAATGACCACCTCCAACGTTTGGTTTATGTTTTATAAGCATTTTTAATTTTATTGCTTAAATCGCATTTTCTCGGCGAGCTGAGCACTTTTTCTGAATTGTGCCGCTCCCGTCACTCTGGTTAGGTTGGCATCGAATAAAACGCTCTCGGGTGTTTTAGAGTGCCGAGTTTATCACTGCGCATGAAGAAATGACCACCTCCAACGTTTGGTTTATGTTTTATAAGCATTTTTAATTTTATTGCTTAAATCGCATTTTCTCGGCGAGCTGAGCACTTTTTCTGAATTGTGCCGCTCCCGTCACTCTGGTTAGGTTGGCATGGAAAAAAACGCTCTCGGGTGCTTTAGAGTGCCGAGTTTATCACTGCGCATGAAGAAATGACCACCTCCAACGTTTGGTTTATGTTTTATAAGCATTTTTAATTTTATTGCTTAAATCGCATTTTCTCGGCGAGCTGAGCACTTTTTCTGAATTGTGCCGCTCCCGTCACTCTGGTTAGGTTGGCATGGAAAAAAACGCTCTCGGGTGCTTTAGAGTGCCGAGTTTATTACTGCGTAATAAGAAATGACCATCTACAACGTTTGGTTTATGTTTTATAAGCATTTTAAATTTTATTGCTTAAATTGCATTTTCTCGGCGAGCTGAGCACTTTTTCTGAATTGTGCCGCTCCCGTCACTCTGGTTAGGTTGGCATCGAAAAAAACGCTCTCGGGTGCTTTAGAGTGCCGAGTTTATCACTGCGCATGAAGAAATGACCACCTCCAACGTTTGGTTTATGTTTTATAAGCATTTTTAATTTTATTGCTTAAATCGCATTTTCTCGGCGAGCTGAGCACTTTTTCTGAATTGTGCCGCTCCCGTCACTCTGGTTAGGTTGGCATCGAAAAAAACGCTCTCGGGTGCTTTAGAGTGCCGAGTTTATCACTGCGCATGAAGAAATGACCACCTCCAACGTTTGGTTTATGTTTTATAAGCATTTTTAATTTTATTGCTTAAATCGCATTTTCTCGGCGAGCTGAGCGCTTTTTCTGAATTGTGCCGCTCCCGTCACTCTGGTTAGGTTGGCATCGAAAAAAACGCTCTCGGGTGCTTTAGAGTGCCGAGTTTATCACTGCGCATGAAGAAATGACCACCTCCAACGTTTGGTTTATGTTTTATAAGCATTTTTAATTTTATTGCTTAAATCGCATTTTCTCGGCGAGCTGAGCGCTTTTTCTGAATTGTGCCGCTCCCGTCACTCTGGTTAGGTTGGCATCGAAAAAAACGCTCTCGGGTGCTTTAGAGTGCCGAGTTTATCACTGCGCATGAAGAAATGACCACCTCCAACGTTTGGTTTATGTTTTATAAGCATTTTTAATTTTATTGCTTAAATCGCATTTTCTCGGCGAGCTGAGCACTTTTTCTGAATTGTGCCGCTCCCGTCACTCTGGTTAGGTTGGCATCGAATAAAACGCTCTCGGGTGCTTTAGAGTCCCGAGTTTATCACTGCGCATGAAGAAATGACCACCTCCAACGTTTGGTTTATGTTTTATAAGCATTTTTAATTTTATTGCTTAAATCGCATTTTCTCGGCGAGCTGAGCACTTTTTCTGAATTGTGCCGCTCCCGTCACTCTGGTTAGGTTGGCATCGAAAAAAACGCTCTCGGGTGCTTTAGAGTGCCGAGTTTATCACTGCGCATGAAGAAATGACCACCTCCAACGTTTGGTTTATGTTTTATAAGCATTTTTAATTTTATTGCTTAAATCGCATTTTCTCGGCGAGCTGAGCACTTTTTCTGAATTGTGCCGCTCCCGTCACTCTGGTTAGGTTGGCATCGAAAAAAACGCTCTCGGGTGCTTTAGAGTGCCGAGTTTATCACTGTGCATGAAGAAATGACCACCTCCAACGTTTGGTTTATGTTTTATAAGCATTTTTAATTTTATTGCTTAAATCGCATTTTCTCGGCGAGCTGAGCGCTTTTTCTGAATTGTGCCGCTCCCGTCACTCTGGTTAGGTTGGCATGGAAAAAAACGCTCTCGGGTGCTTTAGAGTGCCGAGTTTATCACTGCGCATGAAGAAATGACCACCTCCAACGTTTGGTTTATGTTTTATAAGCATTTTTAATTTTATTGCTTAAATCGCATTTTCTCGGCGAGCTGAGCGCTTTTTCTGAATTGTGCCGCTCCCGTCACTCTGGTTAGGTTGGCATCGAAAAAAACGCTCTCGGGTGCTTTAGAGTGCCGAGTTTATCACTGCGCATGAAGAAATGACCACCTCCAACGTTTGGTTTATGTTTTATAAGCATTTTTAATTTTATTGCTTAAATCGCATTTACTCGGCGAGCTGAGCACTTTTTCTGAATTGTGCCGCTCCCGTCACTCTGGTTAGGTTGGCATCGAAAAAAACGCTCTCGGGTGCTTTAGAGTGCCGAGTTTATCACTGCGCATGAAGAAATGACCACCTCCAACGTTTGGTTTATGTTTTATAAGCATTTTTAATTTTATTGCTTAAATCGCATTTTCTCGGCGAGCTGAGCACTTTTTCTGAATTGTGCCGCTCCCGTCACTCTGGTTAGGTTGGCATGGAAAAAAACGCTCTCGGGTGCTTTAGAGTGCCGAGTTTATCACCGCGCATGAAGAAATGACCACCTCCAACGTTTGGTTTATGTTTTATAAGCATTTTTAATTTTATTGCTTAAATCGCATTTTCTCGGCGAGCTGAGCGCTTTTTCTGAATTGTGCCGCTCCCGTCACTCTGGTTAGGTTGGCATCGAATAAAACGCTCTCGGGTGCTTTAGAGTGCCGAGTTTATCACTGCGCATGAAGAAATGACCACCTCCAACGTTTGGTTTATGTTTTATAAGCATTTTTAATTTTATTGCTTAAATCGCATTTTCTCGGCGAGCTGAGCACTTTTTCTGAATTGTGCCGCTCCCGTCACTCTGGTTAGGTTGGCATGGAAAAAAACGCTCTCGGGTGCTTTAGAGTGCCGAGTTTATTACTGCGTAATAAGAAATGACCATCTACAACGTTTGGTTTATGTTTTATAAGCATTTTTAATTTTATTGCTTAAATCGCATTTTCTCGGCGAGCTGAGCACTTTTTCTGAATTGTGCCGCTCCCGTCACTCTGTTTAGGTTGGCATGGAAAAAAACGCTCTCGGGTGCTTTAGAGTGCCGAGTTTATCACTGCACATGAAGAAAAGACCACCTCCAACGTTTGGTTTATGTTTTATAAGCATTTTTAATTTTATTGCTTAAATCGCATTTTCTCGGCGAGCTGAGCGCTTTTTCTGAATTGTGCCGCTCCCGTCACTCTGGTTAGGTTGGCATCGAAAAAAACGCTCTCGGGTGCTTTAGAGTGCCGAGTTTATTACTGCGTAATAAGAAATGACCATTTACAACGTTTGGTTTATGTTTTATAAGCATTTTTAATTTTATTGCTTAAATCGCATTTTCTCGGCGAGCTGAGCACTTTTTCTGAATTGTGCCGCTCCCGTCACTCTGGTTAGGTTGGCATCGAAAAAAACGCTCTCGGGTGCTTTAGAGTGCCGAGTTTATCACTGTGCATGAAGAAATGACCACCTCCAACGTTTGGTTTATGTTTTATAAGCATTTTTAATTTTATTGCTTAAATCGCATTTTCTCGGCGAGCTGAGCGCTTTTTCTGAATTGTGCCGCTCCCGTCACTCTGGTTAGGTTGGCATCGAAAAAAACGCTCTCGGGTGCTTTAGAGTGCCGAGTTTATTACTGCGTAATAAGAAATGACCATCTACAACGTTTGGTTTATGTTTTATAAGCATTTTTAATTTTATTGCTTAAATCGCATTTTCTCGGCGAGCTGAGCACTTTTTCTGAATTGTGCCGCTCCCGTCACTCTGGTTAGGTTGGCATCGAAAAAAACGCTCTCGGGTGCTTTAGAGTGCCGAGTTTATCACTGTGCATGAAGAAATGACCACCTCCAACGTTTGGTTTATGTTTTATAAGCATTTTTAATTTTATTGCTTAAATCGCATTTTCTCGGCGAGCTGAGCGCTTTTTCTGAATTGTGCCGCTCCCGTCACTCTGGTTAGGTTGGCATCGAAAAAAACGCTCTTGGGTGCTTTAGAGTGCCGAGTTTATCACTGCGCATGAAGAAATGACCACCTCCAACGTTTGGTTTATGTTTTATAAGCATTTTTAATTTTATTGCTTAAATCGCATTTTCTCGGCGAGCTGAGCACTTTTTCTGAATTGTGCCGCTCCCGTCACTCTGGTTAGGTTGGCATCGAAAAAAACGCTCTCGGGTGCTTTAGAGTGCCGAGTTTATCACTGCGCATGAAGAAATGACCAACTCCAACGTTTGGTTTATGTTTTATAAGCATTTTTAATTTTATTGCTTAAATCGCATTTTCTCGGCGAGCTGAGCACTTTTTCTGAATTGTGCCGCTCCCGTCACTCTGGTTAGGTTGGCATCGAAAAAAACGCTCTCGGGTGCTTTAGAGTGCCGAGTTTATCACTGCGCATGAAGAAATGACCACCTCCAACGTTTGGTTTATGTTTTATAAGCATTTTTAATTTTATTGCTTAAATCGCATTTTCTCGGCGAGCTGAGCACTTTTTCTGAATTGTGCCGCTCCCGTCACTCTGGTTAGGTTGGCATCGAATAAAACGCTCTCGGGTGCTTTAGAGTGCCGAGTTTATCACTGCGCATGAAGAAATGACCACCTCCAACGTTTGGTTTATGTTTTATAAGCATTTTTAATTTTATTGCTTAAATCGCATTTTCTCGGCGAGCTGAGCACTTTTTCTGAATTGTGCCGCTCCCGTCACTCTGGTTAGGTTGGCATCCAAAAAAACGCTCTCGGGTGCTTTAGAGTGCCGAGTTTATCACTGCGCATGAAGAAATGACCACCTCCAACGTTTGGTTTAGGTTTTATAAGCATTTTTAATTTTATTGCTTAAATCGCATTTTCTCGGCGAGCTGAGCACTTTTTCTGAATTGTGCCGCTCCCGTCACTCTGGTTAGGTTGGCATCGAAAAAAACGCTCTCGGGTGCTTTAGAGTGCCGAGTTTATCACTGTGCATGAAGAAATGACCACCTCCAACGTTTGGTTTATGTTTTATAAGCATTTTTAATTTTATTGCTTAAATCGCATTTTCTCGGCGAGCTGAGCACTTTTTCTGAATTGTGCCGCTCCCGTCACTCTGGTTAGGTTGGCATGGAAAAAAACGCTCTCGGGTGCTTTAGAGTGCCGAGTTTATCACTGCGCATGAAGAAATGACCACCTCCAACGTTTGGTTTATGTTTTATAAGCATTTTTAATTTTATTGCTTAAATCGCATTTTCTCGGCGAGCTGAGCACTTTTTCTGAATTGTGCCGCTCCCGTCACTCTGGTTAGGTTGGCATGGAAAAAAACGCTCTCGGGTGCTTTAGAGTGCCGAGTTTATCACTGTGCATGAAGAAATGACCACCTCCAACGTTTGGTTTATGTTTTATAAGCATTTTTAATTTTATTGCTTAAATCGCATTTTCTCGGCGAGCTGAGCACTTTTTCTGAATTGTGCCGCTCCCGTCACTCTGGTTAGGTTGGCATCGAAAAAAACGCTCTCGGGTGCTTTAGAGTGCCGAGTTTATCACTGCGCATGAAGAAATGACCACCTCCAACGTTTGGTTTATGTTTTATAAGCATTTTTAATTTTATTGCTTAAATCGCATTTTCTCGGCGAGCTGAGCACTTTTTCTGAATTGTGCCGCTCCCGTCACTCTGGTTAGGTTGGCATGGAAAAAAACGCTCTCGGGTGCTTTAGAGTGCCGAGTTTATTACTGCGTAATAAGAAATGACCATCTACAACGTTTGGTTTATGTTTTATAAGCATTTTAAATTTTATTGCTTAAATTGCATTTTCTCGGCGAGCTGAGCACTTTTTCTGAATTGTGCCGCTCCCGTCACTCTGGTTAGGTTGGCATCGAAAAAAACGCTCTCGGGTGCTTTAGAGTGCCGAGTTTATCACTGCGCATGAAGAAATGACCACCTCCAACGTTTGGTTTATGTTTTATAAGCATTTTTAATTTTATTGCTTAAATCGCATTTTCTCGGCGAGCTGAGCACTTTTTCTGAATTGTGCCGCTCCCGTCACTCTGGTTAGGTTGGCATGGAAAAAAAACGCTCTCGGGTGCTTTAGAGTGCCGAGTTTATCACTGCACATGAAGAAATGACCACCTCCAACGTTTGGTTTATGTTTTATAAGCATTTTTAATTGTATTGCTTAAATCGCATTTTCTCGGCGAGCTGAGCTATTTTTCTGAATTGTGCCGCTCCCGTCACTCTGGTTAGGTTGGCATGGAAAAAAACGCTCTCGGGTGCTTTAGAGTGCCGAGTTTATCACTGCGCATGAAGAAATGGCCACCTCCAACGTTTGGTTTATGTTTTATAAGCATTTTTAATTTTATTGCTTAAATCGCATTTTCTCGGCGAGCTGAGCACTTTTTCTGAATTGTGCCGCTCCCGTCACTCTGGTTAGGTTGGCATGGAAAAAAACGCTCTCGGGTGCTTTAGAGTGCCGAGTTTATTACTGCGTAATAAGAAATGACCATCTACAACGTTTGGTTTATGTTTTATAAGCATTTTTAATTTTATTGCTTAAATCGCATTTTCTCGGCGAGCTGAGCACTTTTTCTGAATTGTGCCGCTCCCGTCACTCTGGTTAGGTTGGCATCGAAAAAAACGCTCTCGGGTGCTTTAGAGTGCCGAGTTTATCACTGCGCATGAAGAAATGACCACCTCCAACGTTTGGTTTATGTTTTATAAGCATTTTTAATTTTATTGCTTAAATCGCATTTTCTCGGCGAGCTGAGCGCTTTTTCTGAATTGTGCCGCTCCCGTCACTCTGGTTAGGTTGGCATCGAATAAAACGCTCTCGGGTGCTTTAGAGTGCCGAGTTTATCACTGCGCATGAAGAAATTACCACCTCCAACGTTTGGTTTATGTTTTATAAGCATTTTTAATTTTATTGCTTAAATCGCATTTTCTCGGCGAGCTGAGCACTTTTTCTGAATTGTGCCGCTCCCGTCACTCTGGTTAGGTTGGCATGGAAAAAAACGCTCTCGGGTGCTTTAGAGTGCCGAGTTTATTACTGCGTAATAAGAAATGACCATCTACAACGTTTGGTTTATGTTTTATAAGCATTTTTAATTTTATTGCTTAAATCGCATTTTCTCGGCGAGCTGAGCACTTTTTCTGAATTGTGCCGCTCCCGTCACTCTGGTTAGGTTGGCATGGAAAAAAACGCTCTCGGGTGCTTTAGAGTGCCGAGTTTATCACTGCGCATGAAGAAATGACCACCTCCAACGTTTGGTTTATGTTTTATAAGCATTTTTAATTTTATTGCTTAAATCGCATTTTCTCGGCGAGCTGAGCACTTTTTCTGAATTGTGCCGCTCCCGTCACTCTGGTTAGGTTGGCATGGAAAAAAACGCTCTCGGGTGCTTTAGAGTGCCGAGTTTATCACTGCGCATGAAGAAATGGCCACCTCCAACGTTTGGTTTATGTTTTATAAGCATTTTTAATTTTATTGCTTGAATCGCATTTTCTCGGCGAGCTGAGCACTTTTTCTGAATTGTGCCGCTCCCGTCACTCTGGTTAGGTTGGCATGGAAAAAAACGCTCTCGGGTGCTTTAGAGTGCCGAGTTTATCACTGCGCATGAAGAAATGGCCACCTCCAACGTTTGGTTTATGTTTTATAAGCATTTTTAATTTTATTGCTTAAATCGCATTTTCTCGGCGAGCTGAGCACTTTTTCTGAATAGTGCCGCTCCCGTCACTCTGTTTAGGTTGGCATGGAAAAAAACGCTCTCGGGTGCTTTAGAGTGCCGAGTTTATCACTGCGCATGAAGAAAAGACCACCTCCAACGTTTGGTTTATGTTTTATAAGCATTTTTAAGTTTATTGCTTAAATCGCATTTTCTCGGCGAGCTGAGCACTTTTTCTGAATTGTGCCGCTCCTGTCACTCTGGTTAGGTTGGCATGGAAAAAAACGCTCTCGGGTGCTTTAGAGTGCCGAGTTTATCACTGCGCATGAAGAAATGACCACCTCCAACGTTTGGTTTATGTTTTACAAGCATTTTTAATTTTATTGCTTAAATCGCATTTTCTCGGCGAGCTGAGCACTTTTTCTGAATTGTGCCGCTCCCGTCACTCTGGTTAGGTTGGCATGGAAAAAAACGCTCTCGGGTGCTTTAGAGTGCCGAGTTTATCACTGCGCATGAAGAAATGGCCACCTCCAACGTTTGGTTTATGTTTTATAAGCATTTTTAATTTTATTGCTTAAATCGCATTTTCTCGGCGAGCTGAGCACTTTTTCTGAATTGTGCCGCTCCCGTCACTCTGGTTAGGTTGGCATGCAAAAAAACGCTCTCGGGTGCTTTAGAGTGCCGAGTTTATCACTGCGCATGAAGAAATGGCCACCTCCAACGTTTGGTTTATGTTTTATAAGCATTTTTAATTTTATTGCTTAAATCGCATTTTCTCGGCGAGCTGAGCACTTTTTCTGAATTGTGCCGCTCCCGTCACTCTGGTTAGGTTGGCATGGAAAAAAACGCTCTCGGGTGCTTTAGAGTGCCGAGTTTATCACTGCGCATGAAGAAATGACCACCTCCAACGTTTGGTTTATGTTTTATAAGCATTTTTAATTTTATTGCTTAAATCGCATTTTCTCGGCGAGCTGAGCACTTTTTCTGAATTGTGCCGCTCCCGTCACTCTGGTTAGGTTGGCATGGAAAAAAACGCTCTCGGGTGCTTTAGAGTGCCGAGTTTATCACTGCGCATGAAGAAATGGCCACCTCCAACGTTTGGTTTATGTTTTATAAGCATTTTTAATTTTATTGCTTAAATCGCATTTTCTCGGCGAGCTGAGCACTTTTTCTGAATTGTGCCGCTCCCGTCACTCTGGTTAGGTTGGCATCGAAAAAAACGCTCTCGGGTGCTTTAGAGTGCCGAGTTTATCACTGCGCATGAAGAAATGACCACCTCCAACGTTTGGTTTATGTTTTATAAGCATTTTTAATTTTATTGCTTAAATCGCATTTTCTCGGCGAGCTGAGCACTTTTTCTGAATTGTGCCGCTCCCGTCACTCTGGTTAGGTTGGCATGGAAAAAAACGCTCTCGGGTGCTTTAGAGTGCCGAGTTTATTACTGCGTAATAAGAAATGACCATCTACAACGTTTGGTTTATGTTTTATAAGCATTTTTAATTTTATTGCTTAAATCGCATTTTCTCGGCGAGCTGAGCACTTTTTCTGAATTGTGCCGCTCCCGTCACTCTGTTTAGGTTGGCATGGAAAAAAACGCTCTCGGGTGCTTTAGAGTGCCGAGTTTATCACTGCGCATGAAGAAAAGACCACCTCCAACGTTTGGTTTATGTTTTATAAGCATTTTTAATTTTATTGCTTAAATCGCATTTTCTCGGCGAGCTGAGCACTTTTTCTGAATTGTGCCGCTCCTGTCACTCTGGTTAGGTTGGCATGGAAAAAAACGCTCTCGGGTGCTTTAGAGTGCCGAGTTTATCACTGCGCATGAAGAAATGACCACCTCCAACGTTTGGTTTATGTTTTATAAGCATTTTTAATTTTATTGCTTAAATCGCATTTTCTCGGCGAGCTGAGCACTTTTTCTGAATTGTGCCGCTCCCGTCACTCTGGTTAGGTTGGCATGGAAAAAAACGCTCTCGGGTGCTTTAGAGTGCCGAGTTTATCACTGCGCATGAAGAAATGGCCACCTCCAACGTTTGGTTTATGTTTTATAAGCATTTTTAATTTAGTTGCTTAAATCGCATTTTCTCGGCGAGCTGAGCACTTTTTCTGAATTGTGCCGCTCCCGTCACTCTGGTTAGGTTGGCATGGAAAAAAACGCTCTCGGGTGCTTTAGAGTGCCGAGTTTATCACTGCGCATGAAGAAATGGCCACCTCCAACGTTTGGTTTATGTTTTATAAGCATTTTTAATTTTATTGCTTAAATCGCATTTTCTCGGCGAGCTGAGCACTTTTTCTGAATTGTGCCGCTCCCGTCACTCTGGTTAGGTTGGCATGGAAAAAAACGCTCTCGGGTGCTTTAGAGTGCCGAGTTTATCACTGCGCATGAAGAAATGACCACCTCCAACGTTTGGTTTATGTTTTATAAGCATTTTTAATTTTATTGCTTAAATCGCATTTTCTCGGCGAGCTGAGCACTTTTTCTGAATTGTGCCGCTCCCGTCACTCTGGTTAGGTTGGCATGGAAAAAAACGCTCTCGGGTGCTTTAGAGTGCCGAGTTTATCACTGCGCATGAAGAAATGACAACCTCCAACGTTTGGTTTATGTTTTATAAGCATTTTTAATTTTATTGCTTAAATCGCATTTTCTCGGCGAGCTGAGCGCTTTTTCTGAATTGTGCCGCTCCCGTCACTCTGGTTAGGTTGGCATCGAAAAAAACGCTCTCGGGTGCTTTAGAGTGCCGAGTTTATCACTGCGCATGAAGAAATGACCACCTCCAACGTTTGGTTTATGTTTTATAAGCATTTTTAATTTTATTGCTTAAATCGCATTTTCTCGGCGAGCTGAGCACTTTTTCTGAATTGTGCCGCTCCCGTCACTCTGGTTAGGTTGGCATCGAAAAAAACGCTCTCGGGTGCTTTAGAGTGCCGAGTTTATCACTGCGCATGAAGAAATGACCACCTCCAACGTTTGGTTTATGTTTTATAAGCATTTTTAATTTTATTGCTTAAATCGCATTTTCTCGGCGAGCTGAGCACTTTTTCTGAATTGTGCCGCTCCCGTCACTCTGGTTAGGTTGGCATCGAACAAACGCTCTCGGGTGCTTTAGAGTGCCGAGTTTATCACCGCGCATGAAGAAATGACCACCTCCAACGTTTGGTTTATGTTTTATAAGCATTTTTAATTTTATTGCTTAAATCGCATTTTCTCGGCGAGCTGAGCGCTTTTTCTGAATTGTGCCGCTCCCGTCACTCTGGTTAGGTTGGCATCGAAAAAAACGCTCTTGGGTGCTTTAGAGTGCCGAGTTTATCACTGCGCATGAAGAAATGACCACCTCCAACGTTTGGTTTATGTTTTATAAGCATTTTTAATTTTATTGCTTAAATCGCATTTTCTCGGCGAGCTGAGCACTTTTTCTGAATTGTGCCGCTCCCGTCACTCTGGTTAGGTTGGCATGGAAAAAAACGCTCTCGGGTGCTTTAGAGTGCCGAGTTTATTACTGCGTAATAAGAAATGACCATCTACAACGTTTGGTTTATGTTTTATAAGCATTTTAAATTTTATTGCTTAAATCGCATTTTCTCGGCGAGCTGAGCACTTTTTCTGAATTGTGCCGCTCCCGTCACTCTGGTTAGGTTGGCATCGAAAAAAACGCTCTCGGGTGCTTTAGAGTGCCGAGTTTATCACTGCGCATGAAGAAATGACCACCTCCAACGTTTGGTTTATGTTTTATAAGCATTTTTAATTTTATTGCTTAAATCGCATTTTCTCGGCGAGCTGAGCACTTTTTCTGAATTGTGCCGCTCCCGTCACTCTGGTTAGGTTGGCATCGAAAAAAACGCTCTCGGGTGCTTTAGAGTGCCGAGTTTATCACTGTGCATGAAGAAATGACCACCTCCAACGTTTGGTTTATGTTTTATAAGCATTTTTAATTTTATTGCTTAAATCGCATTTTCTCGGCGAGCTGAGCACTTTTTCTGAATTGTGCCGCTCCCGTCACTCTGGTTAGGTTGGCATGGAAAAAAACGCTCTCGGGTGCTTTAGAGTGCCGAGTTTATCACTGCACATGAAGAAATGACCACCTCCAACGTTTGGTTTATGTTTTATAAGCATTTTTAATTGTATTGCTTAAATCGCATTTTCTCGGCGAGCTGAGCACTTTTTCTGAATTGTGCCGCTCCCGTCACTCTGGTTAGGTTGGCATGGAAAAAAACGCTCTCGGGTGCTTTAGAGTGCCGAGTTTATTACTGCGTAATAAGAAATGACCATCTACAACGTTTGGTTTATGTTTTATAAGCATTTTTAATTTTATTGCTTAAATCGCATTTTCTCGGCGAGCTGAGCACTTTTTCTGAATTGTGCCGCTCCCGTCACTCTGGTTAGGTTGGCATCGAAAAAAACGCACTCGGGTGCTTTAGAGTGCCGAGTTTATCACTGCGCATGAAGAAATGACCACCTCCAACGTTTGGTTTGTGTTTTATAAGCATTTTTAATTTTATTGCTTAAATCGCATTTTCTCGGCGAGCTGAGCACTTTTTCTGAATTGTGCCGCTCCCGTCACTCTGGTTAGGTTGGCATGGAAAAAAACGCTCTCGGGTGCTTTAGAGTGCCGAGTTTATCACCGCGCATGAAGAAATGACCACCTCCAACGTTTGGTTTATGTTTTATAAGCATTTTTAATTTTATTGCTTAAATCGCATTTTCTCGGCGAGCTGAGCGCTTTTTCTGAATTGTGCCGCTCCCGTCACTCTGGTTAGGTTGGCATCGAATAAAACGCTCTCGGGTGCGTTAGAGTGCCGAGTTTATCACTGCGCATGAAGAAATGACCACGTCCAACGTTTGGTTTATGTTTTATAAGCATTTTTAATTTTATTGCTTAAATCGCATTTTCTCGGCGAGCTGAGCACTTTTTCTGAATTGTGCCGCTCCCGTCACTCTGGTTAGGTTGGCATGGAAAAAAACGCTCTCGGGTGCTTTAGAGTGCCGAGTTTATTACTGCGTAATAAGAAATGACCATCTACAACGTTTGGTTTATGTTTTATAAGCATTTTTAATTTTATTGCTTAAATCGCATTTTCTCGGCGAGCTGAGCACTTTTTCTGAATTGTGCCGCTCCCGTCACTCTGGTTAGGTTGGCATGGAAAAAAACGCTCTCGGGTGCTTTAGAGTGCCGAGTTTATCACTGCGCATGAAGAAATGACCACCTCCAACGTTTGGTTTATGTTTTATAAGCATTTTTAATTTTATTGCTTAAATCGCATTTTCTCGGCGAGCTGAGCACTTTTTCTGAATTGTGCCGCTCCCGTCACTCTGGTTAGGTTGGCATCGAAAAAAACGCTCTCGGGTGCTTTAGAGTGCCGAGTTTATTACTGCGTAATAAGAAATGACCATTTACAACGTTTGGTTTATGTTTTATAAGCATTTTTAATTTTATTGCTTAAATCGCATTTTCTCGGCGAGCTGAGCACTTTTTCTGAATTGTGCCGCTCCCGTCACTCTGGTTAGGTTGGCATCGAAAAAAACGCTCTCGGGTGCTTTAGAGTGCCGAGTTTATCACTGTGCATGAAGAAATGACCACCTCCAACGTTTGGTTTATGTTTTATAAGCATTTTTAATTTTATTGCTTAAATCGCATTTTCTCGGCGAGCTGAGCGCTTTTTCTGAATTGTGCCGCTCCCGTCACTCTGGTTAGGTTGGCATCGAAAAAAACGCTCTCGGGTGCTTTAGAGTGCCGAGTTTATTACTGCGTAATAAGAAATGACCATCTACAACGTTTGGTTTATGTTTTATAAGCATTTTTAATTTTATTGCTTAAATCGCATTTTCTCGGCGAGCTGAGCACTTTTTCTGAATTGTGCCGCTCCCGTCACTCTGGTTAGGTTGGCATCGAAAAAAACGCTCTCGGGTGCTTTAGAGTGCCGAGTTTATCACTGTGCATGAAGAAATGACCACCTCCAACGTTTGGTTTATGTTTTATAAGCATTTTTAATTTTATTGCTTAAATCGCATTTTCTCGGCGAGCTGAGCGCTTTTTCTGAATTGTGCCGCTCCCGTCACTCTGGTTAGGTTGGCATCGAAAAAAACGCTCTTGGGTGCTTTAGAGTGCCGAGTTTATCACTGCGCATGAAGAAATGACCACCTCCAACGTTTGGTTTATGTTTTATAAGCATTTTTAATTTTATTGCTTAAATCGCATTTTCTCGGCGAGCTGAGCACTTTTTCTGAATTGTGCCGCTCCCGTCACTCTGGTTAGGTTGGCATCGAAAAAAACGCTCTCGGGTGCTTTAGAGTGCCGAGTTTATCACTGCGCATGAAGAAATGACCAACTCCAATGTTTGGTTTATGTTTTATAAGCATTTTTAATTTTATTGCTTAAATCGCATTTTCTCGGCGAGCTGAGCACTTTTTCTAAATTGTGCCGCTCCCGTCACTCTGGTTAGGTTGGCATCGAAAAAAACGCTCTCGGGTGCTTTAGAGTGCCGAGTTTATCACTGCGCATGAAGAAATGACCACCTCCAACGTTTGGTTTATGTTTTATAAGCATTTTTAATTTTATTGCTTAAATCGCATTTTCTCGGCGAGCTGAGCACTTTTTCTGAATTGTGCCGCTCCCGTCACTCTGGTTAGGTTGGCATCGAAAAAAACGCTCTCGGGTGCTTTAGAGTGCCGAATTTATCACTGCGCATGAAGAAATGACCACCTCCAACGTTTGGTTTATGTTTTATAAGCATTTTTAATTTTATTGCTTAAATCGCATTTTCTCGGCGAGCTGAGCGCTTTTTCTGAATTGTGCCGCTCCCGTCACTCTGGTTAGGTTGGCATCGAAAAAAACGCTCTCGGGTGCTTTAGAGTGCCGAGTTTATCACTGCGCATGAAGAAATGACCACCTCCAACGTTTGGTTTATGTTTTATAAGCATTTTTAATTTTATTGCTTAAATCGCATTTTCTCGGCGAGCCGAGCGCTTTTTCTGAATTGTGCCGCTCCCGTCACTCTGGTTAGGTTGGCATCGAAAAAAACGCTCTCGGGTGCTTTAGAGTGCCGAGTTTATCACTGCGCATGAAGAAATGACCACCTCCAACGTTTGGTTTATGTTTTATAAGCATTTTTAATTTTATTGCTTAAATCGCATTTTCTCGGCGAGCTGAGCACTTTTTCTGAATTGTGCCGCTCCCGTCACTCTGGTTAGGTTGGCATCGAAAAAAACGCTCTCGGGTGCTTTAGAGTGCCGAGTTTATCACTGCGCATGAAGAAATGACCACCTCCAACGTTTGGTTTATGTTTTATAAGCATTTTTAATTTTATTGCTTAAATCGCATTTTCTCGGCGAGCTGAGCACTTTTTCTGAATTGTGCCGCTCCCGTCACTCTGGTTAGGTTGGCATCGAAAAAAACGCTCTCGGGTGCTTTAGAGTGCCGAGTTTATCACCGCGCATGAAGAAATGACCACCTCCAACGTTTGGTTTATGTTTTATAAGCATTTTTAATTTTATTGCTTAAATCGCATTTTCTCGGCGAGCTGAGCGCTTTTTCAGAATTGTGCCGCTCCCGTCACTCTGGTTAGGTTGGCATCGAAAAAAACGCTCTCGGGTGCTTTAGAGTGCCGAGTTTATCACTGCGCATGAAGAAATGACCACCTCCAACGTTTGGTTTATGTTTTATAAGCATTTTTAATTTTATTGCTTAAATCGCATTTTCTCGGCGAGCTGAGCACTTTTTCTGAATTGTGCCGCTCCCGTAACTCTGGTTAGGTTGGCATCAAATAAAACGCTCTCGGGTGCTTTAGAGTGCCGAGTTTATCACTGCGCATGAAGAAATGACCACCTCCAACGTTTGGTTTATGTTTTATAAGCATTTTTAATTTTATTGCTTAAATCGCATTTTCTCGGCGAGCTGAGCACTTTTTCTGAATTGTGCCGCTCCCGTCACTCTGGTTAGGTTGGCATGGAAAAAAACGCTCTCGGGTGCTTTAGAGTGCCGAGTTTATCACTGCGCATGAAGAAATGACCACCTCCAACGTTTGGTTTATGTTTTATAAGCATTTTTAATTTTATTGCTTAAATCGCATTTTCTCGGCGAGCTGAGCACTTTTTCTGAATTGTGCCGCTCCCGTCACTCTGGTTAGGTTGGCATGGAAAAAAACGCTCTCGGGTGCTTTAGAGTGCCGAGTTTATTACTGCGTAATAAGAAATGACCATCTACAACGTTTGGTTTATGTTTTATAAGCATTTTAAATTTTATTGCTTAAATTGCATTTTCTCGGCGAGCTGAGCACTTTTTCTGAATTGTGCCGCTCCCGTCACTCTGGTTAGGTTGGCATCGAAAAAAACGCTCTCGGGTGCTTTAGAGTGCCGAGTTTATCACTGCGCATGAAGAAATGACCACCTCCAACGTTTGGTTTATGTTTTATAAGCATTTTTAATTTTATTGCTTAAATCGCATTTTCTCGGCGAGCTGAGCACTTTTTCTGAATTGTGCCGCTCCCGTCACTCTGGTTAGGTTGGTACCGAAAAAAACGCTCTCGGGTGCTTTAGAGTGCCGAGTTTATCACTGTGCATGAAGAAATGACCACCTCCAACGTTTGGTTTATGTTTTATAAGCATTTTTAATTTTATTGCTTAAATCGCATTTTCTCGGCGAGCTGAGCGCTTTTTCTGAATTGTGCCGCTCCCGTCACTCTGGTTAGGTTGGCATCGAAAAAAACGCTCTCGGGTGCTTTAGAGTGCCGAGTTTATCACTGTGCATGAAGAAATGACCACCTCCAACGTTTGGTTTATGTTTTATAAGCATTTTTAATTTTATTGCTTAAATCGCATTTTCTCGGCGAGCTGAGCACTTTTTCTGAATTGTGCCGCTCCCGTCACTCTGGTTAGGTTGGCATGGAAAAAAACGCTCTCGGGTGCTTTAGAGTGCCGAGTTTATCACTGCACATGAAGAAATGACCACCTCCAACGTTTGGTTTATGTTTTATAAGCATTTTTAATTGTATTGCTTAAATCGCATTTTCTCGGCGAGCTGAGCACTTTTTCTGAATTGTGCCGCTCCCGTCACTCTGGTTAGGTTGGCATGGAAAAAAACGCTCTCGGGTGCTTTAGAGTGCCGAGTTTATTACTGCGTAATAAGAAATGACCATCTACAACGTTTGGTTTATGTTTTATAAGCATTTTTAATTTTATTGCTTAAATCGCATTTTCTCGGCGAGCTGAGCACTTTTTCTGAATTGTGCCGCTCCCGTCACTCTGGTTAGGTTGGCATCGAAAAAAACGCTCTCGGGTGCTTTAGAGTGCCGAGTTTATCACTGCGCATGAAGAAATGACCACCTCCAACGTTTGGTTTATGTTTTATAAGCATTTTTAATTTTATTGCTTAAATCGCATTTTCTCGGCGAGCTGAGCACTTTTTCTGAATTGTGCCGCTCCCGTCACTCTGGTTAGGTTGGCATGGAAAAAAACGCTCTCGGGTGCTTTAGAGTGCCGAGTTTATCACTGCGCATGAAGAAATGGCCACCTCCAACGTTTGGTTTATGTTTTATAAGCATTTTTAATTTTATTGCTTAAATCGCATTTTCTCGGCGAGCTGAGCACTTTTTCTGAATTGTGCCGCTCCCGTCACTCTGGTTAGGTTGGCATCGAAAAAAACGCTCTCGGGTGCTTTAGAGTGCCGAGTTTATCACTGCGCATGAAGAAATGACCACCTCCAACGTTTGGTTTATGTTTTATAAGCATTTTTAATTTTATTGCTTAAATCGCATTTTCTCGGCGAGCTGAGCACTTTTTCTGAATTGTGCCGCTCCCGTCACTCTGGTTAGGTTGGCATGGAAAAAAACGCTCTCGGGTGCTTTAGAGTGCCGAGTTTATTACTGCGTAATAAGAAATGTCCATCTACAACGTTTGGTTTATGTTTTATAAGCATTTTTAATTTTATTGCTTAAATCGCATTTTCTCGGCGAGCTGAGCACTTTTTCTGAATTGTGCCGCTCCCGTCACTCTGTTTAGGTTGGCATGGAAAAAAACGCTCTCGGGTGCTTTAGAGTGCCGAGTTTATCACTGCGCATGAAGAAAAGACCACCTCCAACGTTTGGTTTATGTTTTATAAGCATTTTTAATTTTATTGCTTAAATCGCATTTTCTCGGCGAGCTGAGCACTTTTTCTGAATTGTGCCGCTCCTGTCACTCTGGTTAGGTTGGCATGGAAAAAAACGCTCTCGGGTGCTTTAGAGTGCCGAGTTTATCACTGCGCATGAAGAAATGACCACCTCCAACGTTTGGTTTATGTTTTATAAGCATTTTTAATTTTATTGCTTAAATCGCATTTTCTCGGCGAGCTGAGCACTTTTTCTGAATTGTGCCGCTCCCGTCACTCTGGTTAGGTTGGCATGGAAAAAAACGCTCTCGGGTGCTTTAGAGTGCCGAGTTTATCACTGCGCATGAAGAAATGACCACCTCCAACGTTTGGTTTATGTTTTATAAGCATTTTTAATTTTATTGCTTAAATCGCATTTTCTCGGCGAGCTGAGCACTTTTTCTGAATTGTGCCGCTCCCGTCACTCTGGTTAGGTTGGCATGGAAAAAAACGCTCTCGGGTGCTTTAGAGTGCCGAGTTTATTACTGCGTAATAAGAAATGACCATCTACAACGTTTGGTTTATGTTTTATAAGCATTTTTAATTTTATTGCTTAAATCGCATTTTCTCGGCGAGCTGAGCACTTTTTCTGAATTGTGCCGCTCCCGTCACTCTGTTTAGGTTGGCATGGAAAAAAACACTCTCGGGTGCTTTAGAGTGCCGAGTTTATCACTGCGCATGAAGAAAAGACCACCTCCAACGTTTGGTTTATGTTTTATAAGCATTTTTAATTTTATTGCTTAAATCGCATTTTCTCGGCGAGCTGAGCACTTTTTCTGAATTGTGCCGCTCCTGTCACTCTGGTTAGGTTGGCATGGAAAAAAACGCTCTCGGGTGCTTTAGAGTGCCGAGTTTATCACTGTGCATGAAGAAATGACCACCTCCAACGTTTGGTTTATGTTTTATAAGCATTTTTAATTTTATTGCTTAAATCGCATTTTCTCGGCGAGCTGAGCACTTTTTCTGAATTGTGCCGCTCCCGTCACTCTGGTTAGGTTGGCATGGAAAAAAACGCTCTCGGGTGCTTTAGAGTGCCGAGTTTATTACTGCGTAATAAGAAATGACCATCTACAACGTTTGGTTTATGTTTTATAAGCATTTTTAATTTTATTGCTTAAATCGCATTTTCTCGGCGAGCTGAGCACTTTTTCTGAATTGTGCCGCTCCCGTCACTCTGTTTAGGTTGGCATGGAAAAAAACGCTCTCGGGTGCTTTAGAGTGCCGAGTTTATCACTGCACATGAAGAAAAGACCACCTCCAACGTTTGGTTTATGTTTTATAAGCATTTTTAATTTTATTGCTTAAATCGCATTTTCTCGGCGAGCTGAGCGCTTTTTCTGAATTGTGCCGCTCCCGTCACTCTGGTTAGGTTGGAATCGAAAAAAACGCTCTCGGGTGCTTTAGAGTGCCGAGTTTATTACTGCGTAATAAGAAATGACCATTTACAACGTTTGGTTTATGTTTTATAAGCATTTTTAATTTTATTGCTTAAATCGCATTTTCTCGGCGAGCTGAGCACTTTTTCTGAATTGTGCCGCTCCCGTCACTCTGGTTAGGTTGGCATCGAAAAAAACGCTCTCGGGTGCTTTAGAGTGCCGAGTTTATCACTGTGCATGAAGAAATGACCACCTCCAACGTTTGGTTTATGTTTTATAAGCATTTTTAATTTTATTGCTTAAATCGCATTTTCTCGGCGAGCTGAGCGCTTTTTCTGAATTGTGCCGCTCCCGTCACTCTGGTTAGGTTGGCATCGAAAAAAACGCTCTCGGGTGCTTTAGAGTGCCGAGTTTATTACTGCGTAATAAGAAATGACCATCTACAACGTTTGGTTTATGTTTTATAAGCATTTTTAATTTTATTGCTTAAATCGCATTTTCTCGGCGAGCTGAGCACTTTTTCTGAATTGTGCCGCTCCCGTCACTCTGGTTAGGTTGGCATCGAAAAAAACGCTCTCGGGTGCTTTAGAGTGCCGAGTTTATCACTGTGCATGAAGAAATGACCACCTCCAACGTTTGGTTTATGTTTTATAAGCATTTTTAATTTTATTGCTTAAATCGCATTTTCTCGGCGAGCTGAGCGCTTTTTCTGAATTGTGCCGCTCCCGTCACTCTGGTTAGGTTGGCATCGAAAAAAACGCTCTTGGGTGCTTTAGAGTGCCGAGTTTATCACTGCGCATGAAGAAATGACCACCTCCAACGTTTGGTTTATGTTTTATAAGCATTTTTAATTTTATTGCTTAAATCGCATTTTCTCGGCGAGCTGAGCACTTTTTCTGAATTGTGCCGCTCCCGTCACTCTGGTTAGGTTGGCATCGAAAAAAACGCTCTCGGGTGCTTTAGAGTGCCGAGTTTATCACTGCGCATGAAGAAATGACCAACTCCAACGTTTGGTTTATGTTTTATAAGCATTTTTAATTTTATTGCTTAAATCGCATTTTCTCGGCGAGCTGAGCACTTTTTCTGAATTGTGCCGCTCCCGTCACTCTGGTTAGGTTGGCATCGAAAAAAACGCTCTCGGGTGCTTTAGAGTGCCGAGTTTATCACTGCGCATGAAGAAATGACCACCTCCAACGTTTGGTTTATGTTTTATAAGCATTTTTAATTTTATTGCTTAAATCGCATTTTCTCGGCGAGCTGAGCACTTTTTCTGAATTGTGCCGCTCCCGTCACTCTGGTTAGGTTGGCATCGAATAAAACGCTCTCGGGTGCTTTAGAGTGCCGAGTTTATCACTGCGCATGAAGAAATGACCACCTCCAACGTTTGGTTTATGTTTTATAAGCATTTTTAATTTTATTGCTTAAATCGCATTTTCTCGGCGAGCTGAGCACTTTTTCTGAATTGTGCCGCTCCCGTCACTCTGGTTAGGTTGGCATGGAAAAAAACGCTCTCGGGTGCTTTAGAGTGCCGAGTTTATCACTGCGCATGAAGAAATGACCACCTCCAACGTTTGGTTTATGTTTTATAAGCATTTTTAATTTTATTGCTTAAATCGCATTTTCTCGGCGAGCTGAGCACTTTTTCTGAATTGTGCCGCTCCCGTCACTCTGGTTAGGTTGGCATCGAAAAAAACGCTCTCGGGTGCTTTAGAGTGCCGAGTTTATCACTGCGCATGAAGAAATGACCACCTCCAACGTTTGGTTTATGTTTTATAAGCATTTTTAATTTTATTGCTTAAATCGCATTTTCTCGGCGAGCTGAGCGCTTTTTCTGAATTGTGCCGCTCCCGTCACTCTGGTTAGGTTGGCATCGAAAAAAACGCTCTCGGGTGCTTTAGAGTGCCGAGTTTATCACTGCGCATGAAGAAATGACCACCTCCAACGTTTGGTTTATGTTTTATAAGCATTTTTAATTTTATTGCTTAAATCGCATTTTCTCGGCGAGCTGAGCACTTTTTCTGAATTGTGCCGCTCCCGTCACTCTGGTTAGGTTGGCATCGAATAAAACGCTCTCGGGTGCTTTAGAGTCCCGAGTTTATCACTGCGCATGAAGAAATGACCACCTCCAACGTTTGGTTTATGTTTTATAAGCATTTTTAATTTTATTGCTTAAATCGCATTTTCTCGGCGAGCTGAGCACTTTTTCTGAATTGTGCCGCTCCCGTCACTCTGGTTAGGTTGGCATCGAAAAAAACGCTCTCGGGTGCTTTAGAGTGCCGAGTTTATCACTGCGCATGAAGAAATGACCACCTCCAACGTTTGGTTTATGTTTTATAAGCATTTTTAATTTTATTGCTTAAATCGCATTTTCTCGGCGAGCTGAGCACTTTTTCTGAATTGTGCCGCTCCCGTCACTCTGGTTAGGTTGGCATCGAAAAAAACGCTCTCGGGTGCTTTAGAGTGCCGAGTTTATCACTGTGCATGAAGAAATGACCACCTCCAACGTTTGGTTTATGTTTTATAAGCATTTTTAATTTTATTGCTTAAATCGCATTTTCTCGGCGAGCTGAGCGCTTTTTCTGAATTGTGCCGCTCCCGTCACTCTGGTTAGGTTGGCATCGAATAAAACGCTCTCGGGTGCTTTAGAGTGCCGAGTTTATCACTGCGCATGAAGAAATGACCACCTCCAACGTTTGGTTTATGTTTTATAAGCATTTTTAATTTTATTGCTTAAATCGCATTTTCTCGGCGAGCTGAGCACTTTTTCTGAATTGTGCCGCTCCCGTCACTCTGGTTAGGTTGGCATCGAAAAAAACGCTCTCGGGTGCTTTAGAGTGCCGAGTTTATCACTGCGCATGAAGAAATGACCACCTCCAACGTTTGGTTTATGTTTTATAAGCATTTTTAATTTTATTGCTTAAATCGCATTTACTCGGCGAGCTGAGCACTTTTTCTGAATTGTGCCGCTCCCGTCACTCTGGTTAGGTTGGCATCGAAAAAAACGCTCTCGGGTGCTTTAGAGTGCCGAGTTTATCACTGCGCATGAAGAAATGACCACCTCCAACGTTTGGTTTATGTTTTATAAGCATTTTTAATTTTATTGCTTAAATCGCATTTTCTCGGCGAGCTGAGCACTTTTTCTGAATTGTGCCGCTCCCGTCACTCTGGTTAGGTTGGCATGGAAAAAAACGCTCTCGGGTGCTTTAGAGTGCCGAGTTTATCACCGCGCATGAAGAAATGACCACCTCCAACGTTTGGTTTATGTTTTATAAGCATTTTTAATTTTATTGCTTAAATCGCATTTTCTCGGCGAGCTGAGCGCTTTTTCTGAATTGTGCCGCTCCCGTCACTCTGGTTAGGTTGGCATCGAATAAAACGCTCTCGGGTGCTTTAGAGTGCCGAGTTTATCACTGCGCATGAAGAAATGACCACCTCCAACGTTTGGTTTATGTTTTATAAGCATTTTTAATTTTATTGCTTAAATCGCATTTTCTCGGCGAGCTGAGCACTTTTTCTGAATTGTGCCGCTCCCGTCACTCTGGTTAGGTTGGCATGGAAAAAAACGCTCTCGGGTGCTTTAGAGTGCCGAGTTTATTACTGCGTAATAAGAAATGACCATCTACAACGTTTGGTTTATGTTTTATAAGCATTTTTAATTTTATTGCTTAAATCGCATTTTCTCGGCGAGCTGAGCACTTTTTCTGAATTGTGCCGCTCCCGTCACTCTGGTTAGGTTGGCATGGAAAAAAACGCTCTCGGGTGCTTTAGAGTGCCGAGTTTATCACTGCGCATGAAGAAATGACCACCTCCAACGTTTGGTTTATGTTTTATAAGCATTTTTAATTTTATTGCTTAAATCGCATTTTCTCGGCGAGCTGAGCACTTTTTCTGAATTGTGCCGCTCCCGTCACTCTGGTTAGGTTGGCATGGAAAAAAACGCTCTCGGGTGCTTTAGAGTGCCGAGTTTATCACTGCGCATGAAGAAATGACCACCTCCAACGTTTGGTTTATGTTTTATAAGCATTTTTAATTTTATTGCTTAAATCGCATTTTCTCGGCGAGCTGAGCACTTTTTCTGAATTGTGCCGCTCCCGTCACTCTGGTTAGGTTGGCATGGAAAAAAACGCTCTCGGGTGCTTTAGAGTGCCGAGTTTATTACTGCGTAATAAGAAATGACCATCTACAACGTTTGGTTTATGTTTTATAAGCATTTTTAATTTTATTGCTTAAATCGCATTTTCTCGGCGAGCTGAGCACTTTTTCTGAATTGTGCCGCTCCCGTCACTCTGGTTAGGTTGGCATCGAAAAAAACGCTCTCGGGTGCTTTAGAGTGCCGAGTTTATCACTGCGCATGAAGAAATGACCACCTCCAACGTTTGGTTTATGTTTTATAAGCATTTTTAATTTTATTGCTTAAATCGCATTTTCTCGGCGAGCTGAGCACTTTTTCTGAATTGTGCCGCTCCCGTCACTCTGGTTAGGTTGGCATGGAAAAAAACGCTCTCGGGTGCTTTAGAGTGCCGAGTTTATCACTGCGCATGAAGAAATGACCATCTACAACGTTTGGTTTATGTTTTATAAGCATTTTTAATTTTATTGCTTAAATCGCATTTTCTCGGCGAGCTGAGCACTTTTTCTGAATTGTGCCGCTCCCGTCACTCTGTTTAGGTTGGCATGGAAAAAAACGCTCTCGGGTGCTTTAGAGTGCCGAGTTTATCACTGCACATGAAGAAAAGACCACCTCCAACGTTTGGTTTATGTTTTATAAGCATTTTTAATTTTATTGCTTAAATCGCATTTTCTCGGCGAGCTGAGCGCTTTTTCTGAATTGTGCCGCTCCCGTCACTCTGGTTAGGTTGGCATCGAAAAAAACGCTCTCGGGTGCTTTAGAGTGCCGAGTTTATTACTGCGTAATAAGAAATGACCATTTACAACGTTTGGTTTATGTTTTATAAGCATTTTTAATTTTATTGCTTAAATCGCATTTTCTCGGCGAGCTGAGCACTTTTTCTGAATTGTGCCGCTCCCGTCACTCTGGTTAGGTTGGCATCGAAAAAAACGCTCTCGGGTGCTTTAGAGTGCCGAGTTTATCACTGCGCATGAAGAAATGACCACCTCCAACGTTTGGTTTATGTTTTATAAGCATTTTTAATTTTATTGCTTAAATCGCATTTTCTCGGCGAGCTGAGCACTTTTTCTGAATTGTGCCGCTCCCGTCACTCTGGTTAGGTTGGCATCGAAAAAAACGCTCTCGGGTGCTTTAGAGTGCCGAGTTTATCACTGCGCATGAAGAAATGACCACCTCCAACGTTTGGTTTATGTTTTATAAGCATTTTTAATTTTATTGCTTAAATCGCATTTTCTCGGCAAGCTGAGCACTTTTTCTGAATTGTGCCGCTCCCGTCACTCTGGTTAGGTTGGCATCGAAAAAAACGCTCTCGGGTGCTTTAGAGTGCCGAGTTTATCACTGCGCATGAAGAAATGACCACCTCCAACGTTTGGTTTATGTTTTATAAGCATTTTTAATTTTATTGCTTAAATCGCATTTTCTCGGCGAGCTGAGCACTTTTTCTGAATTGTGCCGCTCCCGTCACTCTGGTTAGGTTGGCATGGAAAAAAACGCTCTCGGGTGCTTTAGAGTGCCGAGTTTATTACTGCGTAATAAGAAATGACCATCTACAACGTTTGGTTTATGTTTTATAAGCATTTTTAATTTTATTGCTTAAATCGCATTTTCTCGGCGAGCTGAGCACTTTTTCTGAATTGTGCCGCTCCCGTCACTCTGTTTAGGTTGGCATGGAAAAAAACGCTCTCGGGTGCTTTAGAGTGCCGAGTTTATCACTGTGCATGAAGAAATGACCACCTCCAACGTTTGGTTTATGTTTTATAAGCATTTTTAATTTTATTGCTTAAATCGCATTTTCTCGGCGAGCTGAGCACTTTTTCTGAATTGTGCCGCTCCCGTCACTCTGGTTAGGTTGGCATCGAAAAAAACGCTCTCGGGTGCTTTAGAGTGCCGAGTTTATCACTGCGCATGAAGAAATGACCACCTCCAACGTTTGGTTTATGTTTTATAAGCATTTTTAATTTTATTGCTTAAATCGCATTTTCTCGGCGAGCTGAGCACTTTTTCTGAATTGTGCCGCTCCCGTCACTCTGGTTAGGTTGGCATCGAAAAAAACGCTCTCGGGTGCTTTAGAGTGCCGAGTTTATTACTGCGTAATAAGAAATGACCATCTACAACGTTTGGTTTATGTTTTATAAGCATTTTTAATTTTATTGCTTAAATCGCATTTTCTCGGCGAGCTGAGCACTTTTTCTGAATTGTGCCGCTCCCGTCACTCTGGTTAGGTTGGCATGGAAAAAAACGCTCTCGGGTGCTTTAGAGTGCCGAGTTTATCACTGCGCATGAAGAAATGACCACCTCCAACGTTTGGTTTATGTTTTATAAGCATTTTTAATTTTATTGCTTAAATCGCATTTTCTCGGCGAGCTGAGCACTTTTTCTGAATTGTGCCGCTCCCGTCACTCTGGTTAGGTTGGCATGGAAAAAAACGCTCTCGGGTGCTTTAGAGTGCCGAGTTTATCACTGTGCATGAAGAAATGACCACCTCCAACGTTTGGTTTATGTTTTATAAGCATTTTTAATTTTATTGCTTAAATCGCATTTTCTCGGCGAGCTGAGCACTTTTTCTGAATTGTGCCGCTCCCGTCACTCTGGTTAGGTTGGCATCGAAAAAAACGCTCTCGGGTGCTTTAGAGTGCCGAGTTTATCACTGCGCATGAAGAAATGACCACCTCCAACGTTTGGTTTATGTTTTATAAGCATTTTTAATTTTATTGCTTAAATCGCATTTTCTCGGCGAGCTGAGCACTTTTTCTGAATTGTGCCGCTCCCGTCACTCTGGTTAGGTTGGCATGGAAAAAAACGCTCTCGGGTGCTTTAGAGTGCCGAGTTTATTACTGCGTAATAAGAAATGACCATCTACAACGTTTGGTTTATGTTTTATAAGCATTTTTAATTTTATTGCTTAAATCGCATTTTCTCGGCGAGCTGAGCACTTTTTCTGAATTGTGCCGCTCCCGTCACTCTGTTTAGGTTGGCATGGAAAAAAACGCTCTCGGGTGCTTTAGAGTGCCGAGTTTATCACTGCGCATGAAGAAAAGACCACCTCCAACGTTTGGTTTATGTTTTATAAGCATTTTTAATTTTATTGCTTAAATCGCATTTTCTCGGCGAGCTGAGCGCTTTTTCTGTATTGTGCCGCTCCCGTCACTCTTGTTAGGTTGGCATCGAAAAAACGCTCTCGGGTGCTTTAGAGTGCCGAGTTTATCACTGCGCATGAAGAAATGACCACCTCCAACGTTTGGTTTATGTTTTATAAGCATTTTTAATTTTATTGCTTAAATCGCATTTTCTCGGCGAGCTGAGCACTTTTTCTGAATTGTGCCGCTCCCGTCACTCTGGTTAGGTTGGCATGGAAAAAAACGCTCTCGGGTGCTTTAGAGTGCCGAGTTTATCACTGCGCATGAAGAAATGACCACCTCCAACGTTTGGTTTATGTTTTATAAGCATTTTTAATTTTATTGCTTAAATCGCATTTTCTCGGCGAGCTGAGCACTTTTTCTGAATTGTGCCGCTCCCGTCACTCTGGTTAGGTTGGCATGGAAAAAAACGCTCTCGGGTGCTTTAGAGTGCCGAGTTTATTACTGCGTAATAAGAAATGACCATCTACAACGTTTGGTTTATGTTTTATAAGCATTTTTAATTTTATTGCTTAAATCGCATTTTCTCGGCGAGCTGAGCACTTTTTCTGAATTGTGCCGCTCCCGTCACTCTGGTTAGGTTGGCATCGAAAAAAACGCTCTCGGGTGCTTTAGAGTGCCGAGTTTATCACTGCGCATGAAGAAATGACCACCTCCAACGTTTGGTTTATGTTTTATAAGCATTTTTAATTTTATTGCTTAAATCGCATTTTCTCGGCGAGCTGAGCACTTTTTCTGAATTGTGCCGCTCCCGTCACTCTGGTTAGGTTGGCATGGAAAAAAACGCTCTCGGGTGCTTTAGAGTGCCGAGTTTATTACTGCGTAATAAGAAATGACCATCTACAACGTTTGGTTTATGTTTTATAAGCATTTTTAATTTTATTGCTTAAATCGCATTTTCTCGGCGAGCTGAGCACTTTTTCTGAATTGTGCCGCTCCCGTCACTCTGTTTAGGTTGGCATGGAAAAAAACGCTCTCGGGTGCTTTAGAGTGCCGAGTTTATCACTGCACATGAAGAAAAGACCACCTCCAACGTTTGGTTTATGTTTTATAAGCATTTTTAATTTTATTGCTTAAATCGCATTTTCTCGGCGAGCTGAGCGCTTTTTCTGAATTGTGCCGCTCCCGTCACTCTGGTTAGGTTGGCATCGAAAAAAACGCTCTCGGGTGCTTTAGAGTGCCGAGTTTATTACTGCGTAATAAGAAATGACCATTTACAACGTTTGGTTTATGTTTTATAAGCATTTTTAATTTTATTGCTTAAATCGCATTTTCTCGGCGAGCTGAGCACTTTTTCTGAATTGTGCCGCTCCCGTCACTCTGGTTAGGTTGGCATCGAAAAAAACGCTCTCGGGTGCTTTAGAGTGCCGAGTTTATCACTGCGCATGAAGAAATGACCACCTCCAACGTTTGGTTTATGTTTTATAAGCATTTTTAATTTTATTGCTTAAATCGCATTTTCTCGGCGAGCTGAGCACTTTTTCTGAATTGTGCCGCTCCCGTCACTCTGGTTAGGTTGGCATCGAAAAAAACGCTCTCGGGTGCTTTAGAGTGCCGAGTTTATCACTGCGCATGAAGAAATGACCACCTCCAACGTTTGGTTTATGTTTTATAAGCATTTTTAATTTTATTGCTTAAATCGCATTTTCTCGGCGAGCTGAGCACTTTTTCTGAATTGTGCCGCTCCCGTCACTCTGGTTAGGTTGGCATCGAAAAAAACGCTCTCGGGTGCTTTAGAGTGCCGAGTTTATCACTGCGCATGAAGAAATGACCACCTCCAACGTTTGGTTTATGTTTTATAAGCATTTTTAATTTTATTGCTTAAATCGCATTTTCTCGGCGAGCTGAGCACTTTTTCTGAATTGTGCCGCTCCCGTCACTCTGGTTAGGTTGGCATGGAAAAAAACGCTCTCGGGTGCTTTAGAGTGCCGAGTTTATTACTGCGTAATAAGAAATGACCATCTACAACGTTTGGTTTATGTTTTATAAGCATTTTTAATTTTATTGCTTAAATCGCATTTTCTCGGCGAGCTGAGCACTTTTTCTGAATTGTGCCGCTCCCGTCACTCTGTTTAGGTTGGCATGGAAAAAAACGCTCTCGGGTGCTTTAGAGTGCCGAGTTTATCACTGCACATGAAGAAAAGACCACCTCCAACGTTTGGTTTATGTTTTATAAGCATTTTTAATTTTATTGCTTAAATCGCATTTTCTCGGCGAGCTGAGCGCTTTTTCTGAATTGTGCCGCTCCCGTCACTCTGGTTAGGTTGGCATCGAAAAAAACGCTCTCGGGTGCTTTAGAGTGCCGAGTTTATTACTGCGTAATAAGAAATGACCATTTACAACGTTTGGTTTATGTTTTATAAGCATTTTTAATTTTATTGCTTAAATCGCATTTTCTCGGCGAGCTGAGCACTTTTTCTGAATTGTGCCGCTCCCGTCACTCTGGTTAGGTTGGCATCGAAAAAAACGCTCTCGGGTGCTTTAGAGTGCCGAGTTTATCACTGTGCATGAAGAAATGACCACCTCCAACGTTTGGTTTATGTTTTATAAGCATTTTTAATTTTATTGCTTAAATCGCATTTTCTCGGCGAGCTGAGCGCTTTTTCTGAATTGTGCCGCTCCCGTCACTCTGGTTAGGTTGGCATCGAAAAAAACGCTCTCGGGTGCTTTAGAGTGCCGAGTTTATTACTGCGTAATAAGAAATGACCATCTACAACGTTTGGTTTATGTTTTATAAGCATTTTTAATTTTATTGCTTAAATCGCATTTTCTCGGCGAGCTGAGCACTTTTTCTGAATTGTGCCGCTCCCGTCACTCTGGTTAGGTTGGCATCGAAAAAAACGCTCTCGGGTGCTTTAGAGTGCCGAGTTTATCACTGTGCATGAAGAAATGACCACCTCCAACGTTTGGTTTATGTTTTATAAGCATTTTTAATTTTATTGCTTAAATCGCATTTTCTCGGCGAGCTGAGCGCTTTTTCTGAATTGTGCCGCTCCCGTCACTCTGGTTAGGTTGGCATCGAAAAAAACGCTCTTGGGTGCTTTAGAGTGCCGAGTTTATCACTGCGCATGAAGAAATGACCACCTCCAACGTTTGGTTTATGTTTTATAAGCATTTTTAATTTTATTGCTTAAATCGCATTTTCTCGGCGAGCTGAGCACTTTTTCTGAATTGTGCCGCTCCCGTCACTCTGGTTAGGTTGGCATCGAAAAAAACGCTCTCGGGTGCTTTAGAGTGCCGAGTTTATCACTGCGCATGAAGAAATGACCAACTCCAACGTTTGGTTTATGTTTTATAAGCATTTTTAATTTTATTGCTTAAATCGCATTTTCTCGGCGAGCTGAGCACTTTTTCTGAATTGTGCCGCTCCCGTCACTCTGGTTAGGTTGGCATCGAAAAAAACGCTCTCGGGTGCTTTAGAGTGCCGAGTTTATCACTGCGCATGAAGAAATGACCACCTCCAACGTTTGGTTTATGTTTTATAAGCATTTTTAATTTTATTGCTTAAATCGCATTTTCTCGGCGAGCTGAGCACTTTTTCTGAATTGTGCCGCTCCCGTCACTCTGGTTAGGTTGGCATCGAATAAAACGCTCTCGGGTGCTTTAGAGTGCCGAGTTTATCACTGCGCATGAAGAAATGACCACCTCCAACGTTTGGTTTATGTTTTATAAGCATTTTTAATTTTATTGCTTAAATCGCATTTTCTCGGCGAGCTGAGCACTTTTTCTGAATTGTGCCGCTCCCGTCACTCTGGTTAGGTTGGCATCCAAAAAAACGCTCTCGGGTGCTTTAGAGTGCCGAGTTTATCACTGCGCATGAAGAAATGACCACCTCCAACGTTTGGTTTAGGTTTTATAAGCATTTTTAATTTTATTGCTTAAATCGCATTTTCTCGGCGAGCTGAGCACTTTTTCTGAATTGTGCCGCTCCCGTCACTCTGGTTAGGTTGGCATCGAAAAAAACGCTCTCGGGTGCTTTAGAGTGCCGAGTTTATCACTGTGCATGAAGAAATGACCACCTCCAACGTTTGGTTTATGTTTTATAAGCATTTTTAATTTTATTGCTTAAATCGCATTTTCTCGGCGAGCTGAGCACTTTTTCTGAATTGTGCCGCTCCCGTCACTCTGGTTAGGTTGGCATGGAAAAAAACGCTCTCGGGTGCTTTAGAGTGCCGAGTTTATCACTGCGCATGAAGAAATGACCACCTCCAACGTTTGGTTTATGTTTTATAAGCATTTTTAATTGTATTGCTTAAATCGCATTTTCTCGGCGAGCTGAGCACTTTTTCTGAATTGTGCCGCTCCCGTCACTCTGGTTAGGTTGGCATGGAAAAAAACGCTCTCGGGTGCTTTAGAGTGCCGAGTTTATCACTGTGCATGAAGAAATGACCACCTCCAACGTTTGGTTTATGTTTTATAAGCATTTTTAATTTTATTGCTTAAATCGCATTTTCTCGGCGAGCTGAGCACTTTTTCTGAATTGTGCCGCTCCCGTCACTCTGGTTAGGTTGGCATCGAAAAAAACGCTCTCGGGTGCTTTAGAGTGCCGAGTTTATCACTGCGCATGAAGAAATGACCACCTCCAACGTTTGGTTTATGTTTTATAAGCATTTTTAATTTTATTGCTTAAATCGCATTTTCTCGGCGAGCTGAGCACTTTTTCTGAATTGTGCCGCTCCCGTCACTCTGGTTAGGTTGGCATGGAAAAAAACGCTCTCGGGTGCTTTAGAGTGCCGAGTTTATTACTGCGTAATAAGAAATGACCATCTACAACGTTTGGTTTATGTTTTATAAGCATTTTTAATTTTATTGCTTAAATCGCATTTTCTCGGCGAGCTGAGCACTTTTTCTGAATTGTGCCGCTCCCGTCACTCTGTTTAGGTTGGCATGGAAAAAAACGCTCTCGGGTGCTTTAGAGTGCCGAGTTTATCACTGCGCATGAAGAAAAGACCACCTCCAACGTTTGGTTTATGTTTTATAAGCATTTTTAATTTTATTGCTTAAATCGCATTTTCTCGGCGAGCTGAGCGCTTTTTCTGTATTGTGCCGCTCCCGTCACTCTGGTTAGGTTGGCATCGAAAAAACGCTCTCGGGTGCTTTAGAGTGCCGAGTTTATTACTGCGTAATAAGAAATGACCATTTACAACGTTTGGTTTATGTTTTATAAGCATTTTTAATTTTATTGCTTAAATCGCATTTTCTCGGCGAGCTGAGCACTTTTTCTGAATTGTGCCGCTCCCGTCACTCTGGTTAGGTTGGCATCGAAAAAAACGCTCTCGGGTGCTTTAGAGTGCCGAGTTTATCACTGTGCATGAAGAAATGACCACCTCCAACGTTTGGTTTATGTTTTATAAGCATTTTTAATTTTATTGCTTAAATCGCATTTTCTCGGCGAGCTGAGCGCTTTTTCTGAATTGTGCCGCTCCCGTCACTCTGGTTAGGTTGGCATCGAAAAAAACGCTCTCGGGTGCTTTAGAGTGCCGAGTTTATCACTGCGCATGAAGAAATGACCACCTCCAACGTTTGGTTTATGTTTTATAAGCATTTTTAATTTTATTGCTTAAATCGCATTTTCTCGGCGAGCTGAGCACTTTTTCTGAATTGTGCCGCTCCCGTCACTCTGGTTAGGTTGGCATCAAATAAAACGCTCTCGGGTGCTTTAGAGTGCCGAGTTTATCACTGCGCATGAAGAAATGACCACCTCCAACGTTTGGTTTATGTTTTATAAGCATTTTTAATTTTATTGCTTAAATCGCATTTTCTCGGCGAGCTGAGCACTTTTTCTGAATTGTGCCGCTCCCGTCACTCTGGTTAGGTTGGCATGGAAAAAAACGCTCTCGGGTGCTTTAGAGTGCCGAGTTTATCACTGCGCATGAAGAAATGACCACCTCCAACGTTTGGTTTATGTTTTATAAGCATTTTTAATTTTATTGCTTAAATCGCATTTTCTCGGCGAGCTGAGCACTTTTTCTGAATTGTGCCGCTCCCGTCACTCTGGTTAGGTTGGCATGGAAAAAAACGCTCTCGGGTGCTTTAGAGTGCCGAGTTTATTACTGCGTAATAAGAAATGACCATCTACAACGTTTGGTTTATGTTTTATAAGCATTTTAAATTTTATTGCTTAAATTGCATTTTCTCGGCGAGCTGAGCACTTTTTCTGAATTGTGCCGCTCCCGTCACTCTGGTTAGGTTGGCATCGAAAAAAACGCTCTCGGGTGCTTTAGAGTGCCGAGTTTATCACTGCGCATGAAGAAATGACCACCTCCAACGTTTGGTTTATGTTTTATAAGCATTTTTAATTTTATTGCTTAAATCGCATTTTCTCGGCGAGCTGAGCACTTTTTCTGAATTGTGCCGCTCCCGTCACTCTGGTTAGGTTGGCATGGAAAAAAAACGCTCTCGGGTGCTTTAGAGTGCCGAGTTTATCACTGCACATGAAGAAATGACCACCTCCAACGTTTGGTTTATGTTTTATAAGCATTTTTAATTGTATTGCTTAAATCGCATTTTCTCGGCGAGCTGAGCACTTTTTCTGAATTGTGCCGCTCCCGTCACTCTGGTTAGGTTGGCATGGAAAAAAACGCTCTCGGGTGCTTTAGAGTGCCGAGTTTATTACTGCGTAATAAGAAATGACCATCTACAACGTTTGGTTTATGTTTTATAAGCATTTTTAATTTTATTGCTTAAATCGCATTTTCTCGGCGAGCTGAGCACTTTTTCTGAATTGTGCCGCTCCCGTCACTCTGGTTAGGTTGGCATCGAAAAAAACGCTCTCGGGTGCTTTAGAGTGCCGAGTTTATCACTGCGCATGAAGAAATGACCACCTCCAACGTTTGGTTTATGTTTTATAAGCATTTTTAATTTTATTGCTTAAATCGCATTTTCTCGGCGAGCTGAGCACTTTTTCTGAATTGTGCCGCTCCCGTCACTCTGGTTAGGTTGGCATGGAAAAAAACGCTCTTGGGTGCTTTAGAGTGCCGAGTTTATCACTGCGCATGAAGAAATGACCACCTCCAACGTTTGGTTTATGTTTTATAAGCATTTTTAATTTTATTGCTTAAATCGCATTTTCTCGGCGAGCTGAGCACTTTTTCTGAATTGTGCCGCTCCCGTCACTCTGGTTAGGTTGGCATCGAAAAAAACGCTCTCGGGTGCTTTAGAGTGCCGAGTTTATCACTGCGCATGAAGAAATGGCCACCTCCAACGTTTGGTTTATGTTTTATAAGCATTTTTAATTTTATTGCTTAAATCGCATTTTCTCGGCGAGCTGAGCACTTTTTCTGAATTGTGCCGCTCCCGTCACTCTGGTTAGGTTGGCATGGAAAAAAAACGCTCTCGGGTGCTTTAGAGTGCCGAGTTTATTACTGCGCATGAAGAAATGACCACCTCCAACGTTTGGTTTATGTTTTATAAGCATTTTTAATTTTATTGCTTAAATCGCATTTTCTCGGCGAGCTGAGCACTTTTTCTGAATTGTGCCGCTCCCGTCACTCTGGTTAGGTTGGCATCGAAAAAAACGCTCTCGGGTGCTTTAGAGTGCCGAGTTTATCACTGCGCATGAAGAAATGACCACCTCCAACGTTTGGTTTATGTTTTATAAGCATTTTTAATTTTATTGCTTAAATCGCATTTTCTCGGCGAGCTGAGCGCTTTTTCTGAATTGTGCCGCTCCCGTCACTCTGGTTAGGTTGGCATCGAAAAAAACGCTCTCGGGTGCTTTAGAGTGCTGAGTTTATCACTGCGCATGAAGAAATGACCACCTCCAACGTTTGGTTTATGTTTTATAAGCATTTTTAATTTTATTGCTTAAATCGCATTTTCTCGGCTAGCTGAGCGCTTTTTCTGAATTGTGCCGCTCCCGTCACTCTGGTTAGGTTGGCATCGAAAAAAACGCTCTCGGGTGCTTTAGAGTGCCGAGTTTATCACTGCGCATGAAGAAATGACCACCTCCAACGTTTGGTTTATGTTTTATAAGCATTTTTAATTTTATTGCTTAAATCGCATTTTCTCGGCGAGCTGAGCACTTTTTCTGAATTGTGCCGCTCCCGTCACTCTGGTTAGGTTGGCATGGAAAAAAACGCTCTCGGGTGCTTTAGAGTGCCGAGTTTATCACTGCGCATGAAGAAATGACCACCTCCAACGTTTGGTTTATGTTTTATAAGCATTTTTAATTTTATTGCTTAAATCGCATTTTCTCGGCGAGCTGAGCACTTTTTCTGAATTGTGCCGCTCCCGTCACTCTGGTTAGGTTGGCATGGAAAAAAACGCTCTCGGGTGCTTTAGAGTGCCGAGTTTATCACTGCGCATGAAGAAATGACCACCTCCAACGTTTGGTTTATGTTTTATAAGCATTTTTAATTTTATTGCTTAAATCGCATTTTCTCGGCGAGCTGAGCACTTTTTCTGAATTGTGCCGCTCCCGTCACTCTGGTTAGGTTGGCATGGAAAAAAACGCTCTCGGGTGCTTTAGAGTGCCGAGTTTATCACTGCGCATGAAGAAATGGCCACCTCCAACGTTTGGTTTATGTTTTATAAGCATTTTTAATTTTATTGCTTAAATCGCATTTTCTCGGCGAGCTGAGCTATTTTTCTGAATTGTGCCGCTCCCGTCACTCTGGTTAGGTTGGCATGGAAAAAAACGCTCTCGGGTGCTTTAGAGTGCCGAGTTTATCACTGCGCATGAAGAAATGGCCACCTCCAACGTTTGGTTTATGTTTTATAAGCATTTTTAATTTTATTGCTTAAATCGCATTTTCTCGGCGAGCTGAGCACTTTTTCTGAATTGTGCCGCTCCCGTCACTCTGGTTAGGTTGGCATGGAAAAAAACGCTCTCGGGTGCTTTAGAGTGCCGAGTTTATTACTGCGTAATAAGAAATGACCATCTACAACGTTTGGTTTATGTTTTATAAGCATTTTTAATTTTATTGCTTAAATCGCATTTTCTCGGCGAGCTGAGCACTTTTTCTGAATTGTGCCGCTCCCGTCACTCTGGTTAGGTTGGCATCGAAAAAAACGCTCTCGGGTGCTTTAGAGTGCCGAGTTTATCACTGCGCATGAAGAAATGACCACCTCCAACGTTTGGTTTATGTTTTATAAGCATTTTTAATTTTATTGCTTAAATCGCATTTTCTCGGCGAGCTGAGCGCTTTTTCTGAATTGTGCCGCTCCCGTCACTCTGGTTAGGTTGGCATCGAATAAAACGCTCTCGGGTGCTTTAGAGTGCCGAGTTTATCACTGCGCATGAAGAAATTACCACCTCCAACGTTTGGTTTATGTTTTATAAGCATTTTTAATTTTATTGCTTAAATCGCATTTTCTCGGCGAGCTGAGCACTTTTTCTGAATTGTGCCGCTCCCGTCACTCTGGTTAGGTTGGCATGGAAAAAAACGCTCTCGGGTGCTTTAGAGTGCCGAGTTTATTACTGCGTAATAAGAAATGACCATCTACAACGTTTGGTTTATGTTTTATAAGCATTTTTAATTTTATTGCTTAAATCGCATTTTCTCGGCGAGCTGAGCACTTTTTCTGAATTGTGCCGCTCCCGTCACTCTGGTTAGGTTGGCATGGAAAAAAACGCTCTCGGGTGCTTTAGAGTGCCGAGTTTATCACTGCGCATGAAGAAATGACCACCTCCAACGTTTGGTTTATGTTTTATAAGCATTTTTAATTTTATTGCTTAAATCGCATTTTCTCGGCGAGCTGAGCACTTTTTCTGAATTGTGCCGCTCCCGTCACTCTGGTTAGGTTGGCATGGAAAAAAACGCTCTCGGGTGCTTTAGAGTGCCGAGTTTATCACTGCGCATGAAGAAATGGCCACCTCCAACGTTTGGTTTATGTTTTATAAGCATTTTTAATTTTATTGCTTGAATCGCATTTTCTCGGCGAGCTGAGCACTTTTTCTGAATTGTGCCGCTCCCGTCACTCTGGTTAGGTTGGCATGGAAAAAAACGCTCTCGGGTGCTTTAGAGTGCCGAGTTTATCACTGCGCATGAAGAAATGGCCACCTCCAACGTTTGGTTTATGTTTTATAAGCATTTTTAATTTTATTGCTTAAATCGCATTTTCTCGGCGAGCTGAGCACTTTTTCTGAATAGTGCCGCTCCCGTCACTCTGTTTAGGTTGGCATGCAAAAAAACGCTCTCGGGTGCTTTAGAGTGCCGAGTTTATCACTGCGCATGAAGAAATGGCCACCTCCAACGTTTGGTTTATGTTTTATAAGCATTTTTAATTTTATTGCTTAAATCGCATTTTCTCGGCGAGCTGAGCACTTTTTCTGAATTGTGCCGCTCCCGTCACTCTGGTTAGGTTGGCATGGAAAAAAACGCTCTCGGGTGCTTTAGAGTGCCGAGTTTATCACTGCGCATGAAGAAATGACCACCTCCAACGTTTGGTTTATGTTTTATAAGCATTTTTAATTTTATTGCTTAAATCGCATTTTCTCGGCGAGCTGAGCACTTTTTCTGAATTGTGCCGCTCCCGTCACTCTGGTTAGGTTGGCATGGAAAAAAACGCTCTCGGGTGCTTTAGAGTGCCGAGTTTATCACTGCGCATGAAGAAATGGCCACCTCCAACGTTTGGTTTATGTTTTATAAGCATTTTTAATTTTATTGCTTAAATCGCATTTTCTCGGCGAGCTGAGCACTTTTTCTGAATTGTGCCGCTCCCGTCACTCTGGTTAGGTTGGCATCGAAAAAAACGCTCTCGGGTGCTTTAGAGTGCCGAGTTTATCACTGCGCATGAAGAAATGACCACCTCCAACGTTTGGTTTATGTTTTATAAGCATTTTTAATTTTATTGCTTAAATCGCATTTTCTCGGCGAGCTGAGCACTTTTTCTGAATTGTGCCGCTCCCGTCACTCTGGTTAGGTTGGCATGGAAAAAAACGCTCTCGGGTGCTTTAGAGTGCCGAGTTTATTACTGCGTAATAAGAAATGACCATCTACAACGTTTGGTTTATGTTTTATAAGCATTTTTAATTTTATTGCTTAAATCGCATTTTCTCGGCGAGCTGAGCACTTTTTCTGAATTGTGCCGCTCCCGTCACTCTGGTTAGGTTGGCATCGAAAAAAACGCACTCGGGTGCTTTAGAGTGCCGAGTTTATCACTGCGCATGAAGAAATGACCACCTCCAACGTTTGGTTTGTGTTTTATAAGCATTTTTAATTTTATTGCTTAAATCGCATTTTCTCGGCGAGCTGAGCACTTTTTCTGAATTGTGCCGCTCCCGTCACTCTGGTTAGGTTGGCATGGAAAAAAACGCTCTCGGGTGCTTTAGAGTGCCGAGTTTATCACCGCGCATGAAGAAATGACCACCTCCAACGTTTGGTTTATGTTTTATAAGCATTTTTAATTTTATTGCTTAAATCGCATTTTCTCGGCGAGCTGAGCGCTTTTTCTGAATTGTGCCGCTCCCGTCACTCTGGTTAGGTTGGCATCGAATAAAACGCTCTCGGGTGCGTTAGAGTGCCGAGTTTATCACTGCGCATGAAGAAATGACCACCTCCAACGTTTGGTTTATGTTTTATAAGCATTTTTAATTTTATTGCTTAAATCGCATTTTCTCGGCGAGCTGAGCACTTTTTCTGAATTGTGCCGCTCCCGTCACTCTGGTTAGGTTGGCATGGAAAAAAACGCTCTCGGGTGCTTTAGAGTGCCGAGTTTATTACTGCGTAATAAGAAATGACCATCTACAACGTTTGGTTTATGTTTTATAAGCATTTTTAATTTTATTGCTTAAATCGCATTTTCTCGGCGAGCTGAGCACTTTTTCTGAATTGTGCCGCTCCCGTCACTCTGGTTAGGTTGGCATGGAAAAAAACGCTCTCGGGTGCTTTAGAGTGCCGAGTTTATCACTGCGCATGAAGAAATGACCACCTCCAACGTTTGGTTTATGTTTTATAAGCATTTTTAATTTTATTGCTTAAATCGCATTTTCTCGGCGAGCTGAGCACTTTTTCTGAATTGTGCCGCTCCCGTCACTCTGGTTAGGTTGGCATCGAAAAAAACGCTCTCGGGTGCTTTAGAGTGCCGAGTTTATTACTGCGTAATAAGAAATGACCATTTACAACGTTTGGTTTATGTTTTATAAGCATTTTTAATTTTATTGCTTAAATCGCATTTTCTCGGCGAGCTGAGCACTTTTTCTGAATTGTGCCGCTCCCGTCACTCTGGTTAGGTTGGCATCGAAAAAAACGCTCTCGGGTGCTTTAGAGTGCCGAGTTTATCACTGTGCATGAAGAAATGACCACCTCCAACGTTTGGTTTATGTTTTATAAGCATTTTTAATTTTATTGCTTAAATCGCATTTTCTCGGCGAGCTGAGCGCTTTTTCTGAATTGTGCCGCTCCCGTCACTCTGGTTAGGTTGGCATCGAAAAAAACGCTCTCGGGTGCTTTAGAGTGCCGAGTTTATTACTGCGTAATAAGAAATGACCATCTACAACGTTTGGTTTATGTTTTATAAGCATTTTTAATTTTATTGCTTAAATCGCATTTTCTCGGCGAGCTGAGCACTTTTTCTGAATTGTGCCGCTCCCGTCACTCTGGTTAGGTTGGCATGGAAAAAACGCTCTCGGGTGCTTTAGAGTGCCGAGTTTATCACTGCGCATGAAGAAATGACCACCTCCAACGTTTGGTTTATGTTTTATAAGCATTTTTAATTTTATTGCTTAAATCGCATTTTCTCGGCGAGCTGAGCACTTTTTCTGAATTGTGCCGCTCCCGTCACTCTGGTTAGGTTGGCATGGAAAAAAACGCTCTCGGGTGCTTTAGAGTGCCGAGTTTATTACTGCGTAATAAGAAATGACCATCTACAACGTTTGGTTTATGTTTTATAAGCATTTTAAATTTTATTGCTTAAATTGCATTTTCTCGGCGAGCTGAGCACTTTTTCTGAATTGTGCCGCTCCCGTCACTCTGGTTAGGTTGGCATCGAAAAAAACGCTCTCGGGTGCTTTAGAGTGCCGAGTTTATCACTGCGCATGAAGAAATGACCACCTCCAACGTTTGGTTTATGTTTTATAAGCATTTTTAATTTTATTGCTTAAATCGCATTTTCTCGGCGAGCTGAGCACTTTTTCTGAATTGTGCCGCTCCCGTCACTCTGGTTAGGTTGGTACCGAAAAAAACGCTCTCGGGTGCTTTAGAGTGCCGAGTTTATCACTGTGCATGAAGAAATGACCACCTCCAACGTTTGGTTTATGTTTTATAAGCATTTTTAATTTTATTGCTTAAATCGCATTTTCTCGGCGAGCTGAGCGCTTTTTCTGAATTGTGCCGCTCCCGTCACTCTGGTTAGGTTGGCATCGAAAAAAACGCTCTCGGGTGCTTTAGAGTGCCGAGTTTATCACTGTGCATGAAGAAATGACCACCTCCAACGTTTGGTTTATGTTTTATAAGCATTTTTAATTTTATTGCTTAAATCGCATTTTCTCGGCGAGCTGAGCACTTTTTCTGAATTGTGCCGCTCCCGTCACTCTGGTTAGGTTGGCATGGAAAAAAACGCTCTCGGGTGCTTTAGAGTGCCGAGTTTATCACTGCACATGAAGAAATGACCACCTCCAACGTTTGGTTTATGTTTTATAAGCATTTTTAATTGTATTGCTTAAATCGCATTTTCTCGGCGAGCTGAGCACTTTTTCTGAATTGTGCCGCTCCCGTCACTCTGGTTAGGTTGCCATGGAAAAAAACGCTCTCGGGTGCTTTAGAGTGCCGAGTTTATTACTGCGTAATAAGAAATGACCATCTACAACGTTTGGTTTATGTTTTATAAGCATTTTTAATTTTATTGCTTAAATCGCATTTTCTCGGCGAGCTGAGCACTTTTTCTGAATTGTGCCGCTCCCGTCACTCTGGTTAGGTTGGCATCGAAAAAAACGCTCTCGGGTGCTTTAGAGTGCCGAGTTTATCACTGCGCATGAAGAAATGACCACCTCCAACGTTTGGTTTATGTTTTATAAGCATTTTTAATTTTATTGCTTAAATCGCATTTTCTCGGCGAGCTGAGCACTTTTTCTGAATTGTGCCGCTCCCGTCACTCTGGTTAGGTTGGCATGGAAAAAAACGCTCTCGGGTGCTTTAGAGTGCCGAGTTTATCACTGCGCATGAAGAAATGGCCACCTCCAACGTTTGGTTTATGTTTTATAAGCATTTTTAATTTTATTGCTTAAATCGCATTTTCTCGGCGAGCTGAGCACTTTTTCTGAATTGTGCCGCTCCCGTCACTCTGGTTAGGTTGGCATCGAAAAAAACGCTCTCGGGTGCTTTAGAGTGCCGAGTTTATCACTGCGCATGAAGAAATGACCACCTCCAACGTTTGGTTTATGTTTTATAAGCATTTTTAATTTTATTGCTTAAATCGCATTTTCTCGGCGAGCTGAGCACTTTTTCTGAATTGTGCCGCTCCCGTCACTCTGGTTAGGTTGGCATGGAAAAAAACGCTCTCGGGTGCTTTAGAGTGCCGAGTTTATTACTGCGTAATAAGAAATGACCATCTACAACGTTTGGTTTATGTTTTATAAGCATTTTTAATTTTATTGCTTAAATCGCATTTTCTCGGCGAGCTGAGCACTTTTTCTGAATTGTGCCGCTCCCGTCACTCTGTTTAGGTTGGCATGGAAAAAAACGCTCTCGGGTGCTTTAGAGTGCCGAGTTTATCACTGCGCATGAAGAAAAGACCACCTCCAACGTTTGGTTTATGTTTTATAAGCATTTTTAATTTTATTGCTTAAATCGCATTTTCTCGGCGAGCTGAGCACTTTTTCTGAATTGTGCCGCTCCTGTCACTCTGGTTAGGTTGGCATGGAAAAAAACGCTCTCGGGTGCTTTAGAGTGCCGAGTTTATCACTGCGCATGAAGAAATGACCACCTCCAACGTTTGGTTTATGTTTTATAAGCATTTTTAATTTTATTGCTTAAATCGCATTTTCTCGGCGAGCTGAGCACTTTTTCTGAATTGTGCCGCTCCCGTCACTCTGGTTAGGTTGGCATGGAAAAAAACGCTCTCGGGTGCTTTAGAGTGCCGAGTTTATCACTGCGCATGAAGAAATGACCACCTCCAACGTTTGGTTTATGTTTTATAAGCATTTTTAATTTTATTGCTTAAATCGCATTTTCTCGGCGAGCTGAGCACTTTTTCTGAATTGTGCCGCTCCCGTCACTCTGGTTAGGTTGGCATGGAAAAAAACGCTCTCGGGTGCTTTAGAGTGCCGAGTTTATTACTGCGTAATAAGAAATGACCATCTACAACGTTTGGTTTATGTTTTATAAGCATTTTTAATTTTATTGCTTAAATCGCATTTTCTCGGCGAGCTGAGCACTTTTTCTGAATTGTGCCGCTCCCGTCACTCTGTTTAGGTTGGCATGGAAAAAAACACTCTCGGGTGCTTTAGAGTGCCGAGTTTATCACTGCGCATGAAGAAAAGACCACCTCCAACGTTTGGTTTATGTTTTATAAGCATTTTTAATTTTATTGCTTAAATCGCATTTTCTCGGCGAGCTGAGCACTTTTTCTGAATTGTGCCGCTCCTGTCACTCTGGTTAGGTTGGCATGGAAAAAAACGCTCTCGGGTGCTTTAGAGTGCCGAGTTTATCACTGTGCATGAAGAAATGACCACCTCCAACGTTTGGTTTATGTTTTATAAGCATTTTTAATTTTATTGCTTAAATCGCATTTTCTCGGCGAGCTGAGCACTTTTTCTGAATTGTGCCGCTCCCGTCACTCTGGTTAGGTTGGCATGGAAAAAAACGCTCTCGGGTGCTTTAGAGTGCCGAGTTTATCACTGCGCATGAAGAAATGGCCACCTCCAACGTTTGGTTTATGTTTTATAAGCATTTTTAATTTTATTGCTTGAATCGCATTTTCTCGGCGAGCTGAGCACTTTTTCTGAATTGTGCCGCTCCCGTCACTCTGGTTAGGTTGGCATGGAAAAAAACGCTCTCGGGTGCTTTAGAGTGCCGAGTTTATCACTGCGCATGAAGAAATGGCCACCTCCAACGTTTGGTTAATGTTTTATAAGCATTTTTAATTTTATTGCTTAAATCGCATTTTCTCGGCGAGCTGAGCACTTTTTCTGAATTGTGCCGCTCCCGTCACTCTGGTTAGGTTGGCATGGAAAAAAACGCTCTCGGGTGCTTTAGAGTGCCGAGTTTATCACTGCGCATGAAGAAATGACCACCTCCAACGTTTGGTTTATGTTTTATAAGCATTTTTAATTTTATTGCTTAAATCGCATTTTCTCGGCGAGCTGAGCACTTTTTCTGAATTGTGCCGCTCCCGTCACTCTGGTTAGGTTGGCATCGAAAAAAACGCTCTCGGGTGCTTTAAAGTGCCGAGTTTATCACTGCGCATGAAGAAATGACCACCTCCAATATTTGGTTTATGTTTTATAAGCATTTTTAATTTTATTGCTTAAATCGCATTTTCTCGGCGAGCTGAGCACTTTTTCTGAATTGTGCCGCTCCCGTCACTCTGGTTAGGTTGGCATGAAAAAAAACGCTCTCGGGTGCTTTAGAGTGCCGAGTTTATCACTGTGCATGAAGAAATGACCACCTCCAACGTTTGGTTTATGTTTTATAAGCATTTTTAATTTTATTGCTTAAATCGCATTTTCTCGGCGAGCTGAGCGCTTTTTCTGAATTGTGCCGCTCCCGTCACTCTGGTTAGGTTGGCATCGAAAAAAACGCTCTCGGGTGCTTTAGAGTGCCGAGTTTATTACTGCGTAATAAGAAATGACAATTTACAACGTTTGGTTTATGTTTTATAAGCATTTTTAATTTTATTGCTTAAATCGCATTTTCTCGGCGAGCTGAGCACTTTTTCTGAATTGTGCCGCTCCCGTCACTCTGGTTAGGTTGGCATCGAAAAAAACGCTCTCGGGTGCTTTAGAGTGCCGAGTTTATCACTGTGCATGAAGAAATGACCACCTCCAACGTTTGGTTTATGTTTTATAAGCATTTTTAATTTTATTGCTTAAATCGCATTTTCTCGGCGAGCTGAGCGCTTTTTCTGAATTGTGCCGCTCCCGTCACTCTGGTTAGGTTGGCATCGAAAAAAACGCTCTCGGGTGCTTTAGAGTGCCGAGTTTATTACTGCGTAATAAGAAATGACCATCTACAACGTTTGGTTTATGTTTTATAAGCATTTTTAATTTTATTGCTTAAATCGCATTTTCTCGGCGAGCTGAGCACTTTTTCTGAATTGTGCCGCTCCCGTCACTCTGGTTAGGTTGGCATCGAAAAAAACGCTCTCGGGTGCTTTAGAGTGCCGAGTTTATCACTGTGCATGAGGAAATGACCACCTCCAACGTTTGGTTTATGTTTTATAAGCATTTTTAATTTTATTGCTTAAATCGCATTTTCTCGGCGAGCTGAGCGCTTTTTCTGAATTGTGCCGCTCCCGTCACTCTGGTTAGGTTGGCATCGAAAAAAACGCTCTTGGGTGCTTTAGAGTGCCGAGTTTATCACTGCGCATGAAGAAATTACCACCTCCAACGTTTGGTTTATGTTTTATAAGCATTTTTAATTTTATTGCTTAAATCGCATTTTCTCGGCGAGCTGAGCACTTTTTCTGAATTGTGCCGCTCCCTTCACTCTGGTTAGGTTGGCATCGAAAAAAACGCTCTCGGGTGCTTTAGAGTGCCGAGTTTATCACTGCGCATGAAGAAATGACCAACTCCAACGTTTGGTTTATGTTTTATAAGCATTTTTAATTTTATTGCTTAAATCGCATTTTCTCGGCGAGCTGAGCACTTTTTCTGAATTGTGCCGCTCCCGTCACTCTGGTTAGGTTGGCATCGAAAAAAACGCTCTCGGGTGCTTTAGAGTGCCGAGTTTATCACTGCGCATGAAGAAATTACCACCTCCAACGTTTGGTTTATGTTTTATAAGCATTTTTAATTTTATTGCTTAAATCGCATTTTCTCGGCGAGCTGAGCGCTTTTTCTGAATTGTGCCGCTCGCGTCACTCTGGTTAGGTTGGCATCGAAAAAAACGCTCTCGGGTGCTTTAGAGTGCCGAGTTTATCACTGCGCATGAAGAAATGACCACCTCCAACGTTTGGTTTATGTTTTATAAGCATTTTTAATTTTATTGCTTAAATCGCATTTTCTCGGCGAGCTGAGCACTTTTTCTGAATTGTGCCGCTCCCGTCACTCTGGTTAGGTTGGCATCGAAAAAAACGCTCTCGGGTGCTTTAGAGTGCCGAGTTTATCACTGTGCATGAAGAAATGACCACCTCCAACGTTTGGTTTATGTTTTATAAGCATTTTTAATTTTATTGCTTAAATCGCATTTTCTCGGCGAGCTGAGCGCTTTTTCTGAATTGTGCCGCTCCCGTCACTCTGGTTAGGTTGGCATCGAAAAAAACGCTCTTGGGTGCTTTAGAGTGCCGAGTTTATCACTGCGCATGAAGAAATGACCACCTCCAACGTTTGGTTTATGTTTTATAAGCATTTTTAATTTTATTGCTTAAATCGCATTTTCTCGGCGAGCTGAGCACTTTTTCTGAATTGTGCCGCTCCCGTCACTCTGGTTAGGTTGGCATCGAAAAAAACGCTCTCGGGTGCTTTAGAGTGCCGAGTTTATCACTGCGCATGAAGAAATGACCAACTCCAACGTTTGGTTTATGTTTTATAAGCATTTTTAATTTTATTGCTTAAATCGCATTTTCTCGGCGAGCTGAGCACTTTTTCTGAATTGTGCCGCTCCCGTCACTCTGGTTAGGTTGGCATCGAAAAAAACGCTCTCGGGTGCTTTAGAGTGCCGAGTTTATCACTGCGCATGAAGAAATGACCACCTCCAACGTTTGGTTTATGTTTTATAAGCATTTTTAATTTTATTGCTTAAATCGCATTTTCTCGGCGAGCTGAGCACTTTTTCTGAATTGTGCCGCTCCCGTCACTCTGGTTAGGTTGGCATCGAATAAAACGCTCTCGGGTGCTTTAGAGTGCCGAGTTTATCACTGCGCATGAAGAAATGACCACCTCCAACGTTTGGTTTATGTTTTATAAGCATTTTTAATTTTATTGCTTAAATCGCATTTTCTCGGCGAGCTGAGCACTTTTTCTGAATTGTGCCGCTCCCGTCACTCTGGTTAGGTTGGCATGGAAAAAAACGCTCTCGGGTGCTTTAGAGTGCCGAGTTTATCACTGCGCATGAAGAAATGACCACCTCCAACGTTTGGTTTATGTTTTATAAGCATTTTTAATTTTATTGCTTAAATCGCATTTTCTCGGCGAGCTGAGCACTTTTTCTGAATTGTGCCGCTCCCGTCACTCTGGTTAGGTTGGCATGGAAAAAAACGCTCTCGGGTGCTTAAGAGTGCCGAGTTTATTACTGCGTAATAAGAAATGACCATCTACAACGTTTGGTTTATGTTTTATAAGCATTTTAAATTTTATTGCTTAAATTGCATTTTCTCGGCGAGCTGAGCACTTTTTCTGAATTGTGCCGCTCCCGTCACTCTGGTTAGGTTGGCATCGAAAAAAACGCTCTCGGGTGCTTTAGAGTGCCGAGTTTATCACTGCGCATGAAGAAATGACCACCTCCAACGTTTGGTTTATGTTTTATAAGCATTTTTAATTTTATTGCTTAAATCGCATTTTCTCGGCGAGCTGAGCACTTTTTCTGAATTGTGCCGCTCCCGTCACTCTGGTTAGGTTGGCATCGAAAAAAACGCTCTCGGGTGCTTTAGAGTGCCGAGTTTATCACTGCGCATGAAGAAATGACCACCTCCAACGTTTGGTTTATGTTTTATAAGCATTTTTAATTTTATTGCTTAAATCGCATTTTCTCGGCGAGCTGAGCGCTTTTTCTGAATTGTGCCGCTCCCGTCACTCTGGTTAGGTTGGCATCGAAAAAAACGCTCTCGGGTGCTTTAGAGTGCCGAGTTTATCACTGCGCATGAAGAAATGACCACCTCCAACGTTTGGTTTATGTTTTATAAGCATTTTTAATTTTATTGCTTAAATCGCATTTTCTCGGCGAGCTGAGCGCTTTTTCTGAATTGTGCCGCTCCCGTCACTCTGGTTAGGTTGGCATCGAAAAAAACGCTCTCGGGTGCTTTAGAGTGCCGAGTTTATCACTGCGCATGAAGAAATGACCACCTCCAACGTTTGGTTTATGTTTTATAAGCATTTTTAATTTTATTGCTTAAATCGCATTTTCTCGGCGAGCTGAGCGCTTTTTCTGAATTGTGCCGCTCCCGTCACTCTGGTTAGGTTGGCATGGAAAAAAACGCTCTCGGGTGCTTTAGAGTGCCGAGTTTATCACTGCGCATGAAGAAATGACCACCTCCAACGTTTGGTTTATGTTTTATAAGCATTTTTAATTTTATTGCTTAAATCGCATTTTCTCGGCGAGCTGAGCGCTTTTTCTGAATTGTGCCGCTCCCGTCACTCTGGTTAGGTTGGCATCGAAAAAAACGCTCTCGGGTGCTTTAGAGTGCCGAGTTTATCACTGCGCATGAAGAAATGACCACCTCCAACGTTTGGTTTATGTTTTATAAGCATTTTTAATTTTATTGCTTAAATCGCATTTACTCGGCGAGCTGAGCACTTTTTCTGAATTGTGCCGCTCCCGTCACTCTGGTTAGGTTGGCATCGAAAAAAACGCTCTCGGGTGCTTTAGAGTGCCGAGTTTATCACTGCGCATGAAGAAATGACCACCTCCAACGTTTGGTTTATGTTTTATAAGCATTTTTAATTTTATTGCTTAAATCGCATTTTCTCGGCGAGCTGAGCACTTTTTCTGAATTGTGCCGCTCCCGTCACTCTGGTTAGGTTGGCATGGAAAAAAACGCTCTCGGGTGCTTTAGAGTGCCGAGTTTATCACCGCGCATGAAGAAATGACCACCTCCAACGTTTGGTTTATGTTTTATAAGCATTTTTAATTTTATTGCTTAAATCGCATTTTCTCGGCGAGCTGAGCGCTTTTTCTGAATTGTGCCGCTCCCGTCACTCTGGTTAGGTTGGCATCGAATAAAACGCTCTCGGGTGCTTTAGAGTGCCGAGTTTATCACTGCGCATGAAGAAATGACCACCTCCAACGTTTGGTTTATGTTTTATAAGCATTTTTAATTTTATTGCTTAAATCGCATTTTCTCGGCGAGCTGAGCACTTTTTCTGAATTGTGCCGCTCCCGTCACTCTGGTTAGGTTGGCATGGAAAAAAACGCTCTCGGGTGCTTTAGAGTGCCGAGTTTATTACTGCGTAATAAGAAATGACCATCTACAACGTTTGGTTTATGTTTTATAAGCATTTTTAATTTTATTGCTTAAATCGCATTTTCTCGGCGAGCTGAGCACTTTTTCTGAATTGTGCCGCTCCCGTCACTCTGGTTAGGTTGGCATGGAAAAAAACGCTCTCGGGTGCTTTAGAGTGCCGAGTTTATCACTGCGCATGAAGAAATGACCACCTCCAACGTTTGGTTTATGTTTTATAAGCATTTTTAATTTTATTGCTTAAATCGCATTTTCTCGGCGAGCTGAGCACTTTTTCTGAATTGTGCCGCTCCCGTCACTCTGGTTAGGTTGGCATGGAAAAAAACGCTCTCGGGTGCTTTAGAGTGCCGAGTTTATCACTGCGCATGAAGAAATGACCACCTCCAACGTTTGGTTTATGTTTTATAAGCATTTTTAATTTTATTGCTTAAATCGCATTTTCTCGGCGAGCTGAGCACTTTTTCTGAATTGTGCCGCTCCCGTCACTCTGGTTAGGTTGGCATGGAAAAAAACGCTCTCGGGTGCTTTAGAGTGCCGAGTTTATTACTGCGTAATAAGAAATGACCATCTACAACGTTTGGTTTATGTTTTATAAGCATTTTTAATTTTATTGCTTAAATCGCATTTTCTCGGCGAGCTGAGCACTTTTTCTGAATTGTGCCGCTCCCGTCACTCTGGTTAGGTTGGCATCGAAAAAAACGCTCTCGGGTGCTTTAGAGTGCCGAGTTTATCACTGCGCATGAAGAAATGACCACCTCCAACGTTTGGTTTATGTTTTATAAGCATTTTTAATTTTATTGCTTAAATCGCATTTTCTCGGCGAGCTGAGCACTTTTTCTGAATTGTGCCGCTCCCGTCACTCTGGTTAGGTTGGCATGGAAAAAAACGCTCTCGGGTGCTTTAGAGTGCCGAGTTTATTACTGCGTAATAAGAAATGACCATCTACAACGTTTGGTTTATGTTTTATAAGCATTTTTAATTTTATTGCTTAAATCGCATTTTCTCGGCGAGCTGAGCACTTTTTCTGAATTGTGCCGCTCCCGTCACTCTGTTTAGGTTGGCATGGAAAAAAACGCTCTCGGGTGCTTTAGAGTGCCGAGTTTATCACTGCACATGAAGAAAAGACCACCTCCAACGTTTGGTTTATGTTTTATAAGCATTTTTAATTTTATTGCTTAAATCGCATTTTCTCGGCGAGCTGAGCGCTTTTTCTGAATTGTGCCGCTCCCGTCACTCTGGTTAGGTTGGCATCGAAAAAAACGCTCTCGGGTGCTTTAGAGTGCCGAGTTTATTACTGCGTAATAAGAAATGACCATTTACAACGTTTGGTTTATGTTTTATAAGCATTTTTAATTTTATTGCTTAAATCGCATTTTCTCGGCGAGCTGAGCACTTTTTCTGAATTGTGCCGCTCCCGTCACTCTGTTTAGGTTGGCATGGAAAAAAACACTCTCGGGTGCTTTAGAGTGCCGAGTTTATCACTGCGCATGAAGAAAAGACCACCTCCAACGTTTGGTTTATGTTTTATAAGCATTTTTAATTTTATTGCTTAAATCGCATTTTCTCGGCGAGCTGAGCACTTTTTCTGAATTGTGCCGCTCCCGTCACTCTGGTTAGGTTGGCATGGAAAAAAACGCTCTCGGGTGCTTTAGAGTGCCGAGTTTATCACTGCGCATGAAGAAATGGCCACCTCCAACGTTTGGTTTATGTTTTATAAGCATTTTTAATTTTATTGCTTAAATCGCATTTTCTCGGCGAGCTGAGCACTTTTTCTGAATTGTGCCGCTCCCGTCACTCTGGTTAGGTTGGCATCGAAAAAAACGCTCTCGGGTGCTTTAGAGTGCCGAGTTTATCACTGCGCATGAAGAAATGACCACCTCCAACGTTTGGTTTATGTTTTATAAGCATTTTTAATTTTATTGCTTAAATTGCATTTTCTCGGCGAGCTGAGCACTTTTTCTGAATTGTGCCGCTCCCGTCACTCTGGTTAGGTTGGCATGGAAAAAATCGCTCTCGGGTGCTTTAGAGTGCCGAGTTTATTACTGCGTAATAAGAAATGACCATCTACAACGTTTGGTTTATGTTTTATAAGCATTTTTAATTTTATTGCTTAAATCGCATTTTCTCGGCGAGCTGAGCACTTTTTCTGAATTGTGCCGCTCCCGTCACTCTGTTTAGGTTGGCATGGAAAAAAACGCTCTCGGGTGCTTTAGAGTGCCGAGTTTATCACTGCGCATGAAGAAATGACCACCTCCAACGTTTGGTTTATGTTTTATAAGCATTTTTAATTTTATTGCTTAAATCGCATTTTCTCGGCGAGCTGAGCGCTTTTTCTGAATTGTGCCGCTCCCGTCACTCTGGTTAGGTTGGCATCGAAAAAAACGCTCTCGGGTGCTTTAGAGTGCCGAGTTTATCACTGCGCATGAAGAAATGACCACCTCCAACGTTTGGTTTATGTTTTATAAGCATTTTTAATTTTATTGCTTAAATCGCATTTTCTCGGCGAGCTGAGCACTTTTTCTGAATTGTGCCGCTCCCGTCACTCTGGTTAGGTTGGCATCGAAAAAAACGCTCTCGGGTGCTTTAGAGTGCCGAGTTTATCACTGCGCATGAAGAAATGACCACCTCCAACGTTTGGTTTATGTTTTATAAGCATTTTTAATTTTATTGCTTAAATCGCATTTTCTCGGCGAGCTGAGCACTTTTTCTGAATTGTGCCGCTCCCGTCACTCTGGTTAGGTTGGCATCGAAAAAAACGCTCTCGGGTGCTTTAGAGTGCCGAGTTTATCACCGCGCATGAAGAAATGACCACCTCCAACGTTTGGTTTATGTTTTATAAGCATTTTTAATTTTATTGCTTAAATCGCATTTTCTCGGCGAGCTGAGCGCTTTTTCTGAATTGTGCCGCTCCCGTCACTCTGGTTAGGTTGGCATCGAAAAAAAACGCTCTTGGGTGCTTTAGAGTGCCGAGTTTATCACTGCGCATGAAGAAATGACCACCTCCAACGTTTGGTTTATGTTTTATAAGCATTTTTAATTTTATTGCTTAAATCGCATTTTCTCGGCGAGCTGAGCACTTTTTCTGAATTGTGCCGCTCCCGTCACTCTGGTTAGGTTGGCATGGAAAAAAACGCTCTCGGGTGCTTTAGAGTGCCGAGTTTATTACTGGGTAATAAGAAATGACCATCTACAACGTTTGGTTTATGTTTTATAAGCATTTTAAATTTTATTGCTTAAATCGCATTTTCTCGGCGAGCTGAGCACTTTTTCTGAATTGTGCCGCTCCCGTCACTCTGGTTAGGTTGTCATCGAAAAAAACGCTCTCGGGTGCTTTAGAGTGCCGAGTTTATCACTGCGCATGAAGAAATGACCACCTCCAACGTTTGGTTTATGTTTTATAAGCATTTTTAATTTTATTGCTTAAATCGCATTTTCTCGGCGAGCTGAGCACTTTTTCTGAATTGTGCCGCTCCCGTCACTCTGGTTAGGTTGGCATCGAAAAAAACGCTCTCGGGTGCTTTAGAGTGCCGAGTTTATCACTGTGCATGAAGAAATGACCACCTCCAACGTTTGGTTTATGTTTTATAAGCATTTTTAATTTTATTGCTTAAATCGCATTTTCTCGGCGAGCTGAGCGCTTTTTCTGAATTGTGCCGCTCCCGTCACTCTGGTTAGGTTGGCATCGAAAAAAACGCTCTCGGGTGCTTTAGAGTGCCGAGTTTATCACTGCGCATGAAGAAATGACCACCTCCAACGTTTGGTTTATGTTTTATAAGCATTTTTAATTTTATTGCTTAAATCGCATTTTCTCGGCGAGCTGAGCACTTTTTCTGAATTGTGCCGCTCCCGTCACTCTGGTTAGGTTGGCATCGAAAAAAACGCTCTCGGGTGCTTTAGAGTGCCGAGTTTATCACTGCGCATGAAGAAATGACCACCTCCAACGTTTGGTTTATGTTTTATAAGCATTTTTAATTTTATTGCTTAAATCGCATTTTCTCGGCGAGCTGAGCGCTTTTTCTGAATTGTGCCGCTCCCGTCACTCTGGTTAGGTTGGCATCGAAAAAAACGCTCTCGGGTGCTTTAGAGTGCCGAGTTTATCACTGCGCATGAAGAAATGACCACCTCCAACGTTTGGTTTATGTTTTATAAGCATTTTTAATTTTATTGCTTAAATCGCATTTTCTCGGCGAGCTGAGCACTTTTTCTGAATTGTGCCGCTCCCGTCACTCTGGTTAGGTTGGCATCGAAAAAAACGCTCTCGGGTGCTTTAGAGTGCCGAGTTTATCACTGCGCATGAAGAAATGACCACCTCCAACGTTTGGTTTATGTTTTATAAGCATTTTTAATTTTATTGCTTAAATCGCATTTTCTCGGCGAGCTGAGCACTTTTTCTGAATTGTGCCGCTCCCGTCACTCTGGTTAGGTTGGCATCGAAAAAAACGCTCTCGGGTGCTTTAGAGTGCCGAGTTTATCACCGCGCATGAAGAAATGACCACCTCCAACGTTTGGTTTATGTTTTATAAGCATATTTAATTTTATTGCTTAAATCGCATTTTCTCGGCGAGCTGAGCGCTTTTTCTGAATTGTGCCGCTCCCGTCACTCTGGTTAGGTTGGCATCGAAAAAAACGCTCTCGGGTGCTTTAGAGTGCCGAGTTTATCACTGCGCATGAAGAAATGACCACCTCCAACGTTTGGTTTATGTTTTATAAGCATTTTTAATTTTATTGCTTAAATCGCATTTTCTCGGCGAGCTGAGCACTTTTTCTGAATTGTGCCGCTCCCGTCACTCTGGTTAGGTTGGCATCGAAAAAAACGCTCTCGGGTGCTTTAGAGTGCCGAGTTTATCACTGCGCATGAAGAAATGACCACCTCCAACGTTTGGTTTATGTTTTATAAGCATTTTTAATTTTATTGCTTAAATCGCATTTTCTCGGCGAGCTGAGCGCTTTTTCTGAATTGTGCCGCTCCCGTCACTCTGGTTAGGTTGGCATCGAAAAAAACGCTCTCGGGTGCTTTAGAGTGCCGAGTTTATCACTGCGCATGAAGAAATGACCACCTCCAACGTTTGGTTTATGTTTTATAAGCATTTTTAATTTTATTGCTTAAATCGCATTTTCTCGGCGAGCTGAGCGCTTTTTCTGAATTGTGCCGCTCCCGTCACTCTGGTTAGGTTGGCATCGAAAAAAACGCTCTCGGGTGCTTTAGAGTGCCGAGTTTATCACTGCGCATGAAGAAATGACCACCTCCAACGTTTGGTTTATGTTTTATAAGCATTTTTAATTTTATTGCTTAAATCGCATTTTCTCGGCGAGCTGAGCACTTTTTCTGAATTGTGCCGCTCCCGTCACTCTGGTTAGGTTGGCATCGAATAAAACGCTCTCGGGTGCTTTAGAGTGCCGAGTTTATCACTGCGCATGAAGAAATGACCACCTCCAACGTTTGGTTTATGTTTTATAAGCATTTTTAATTTTATTGCTTAAATCGCATTTTCTCGGCGAGCTGAGCACTTTTTCTGAATTGTGCCGCTCCCGTCACTCTGGTTAGGTTGGCATCGAAAAAAACGCTCTCGGGTGCTTTAAAGTGCCGAGTTTATCACTGCGCATGAAGAAATGACCACCTCCAATATTTGGTTTATGTTTTATAAGCATTTTTAATTTTATTGCTTAAATCGCATTTTCTCGGCGAGCTGAGCACTTTTTCTGAATTGTGCCGCTCCCGTCACTCTGGTTAGGTTGGCATGAAAAAAAACGCTCTCGGGTGCTTTAGAGTGCCGAGTTTATCACTGTGCATGAAGAAATGACCACCTCCAACGTTTGGTTTATGTTTTATAAGCATTTTTAATTTTATTGCTTAAATCGCATTTTCTCGGCGAGCTGAGCGCTTTTTCTGAATTGTGCCGCTCCCGTCACTCTGGTTAGGTTGGCATCGAAAAAAACGCTCTCGGGTGCTTTAGAGTGCCGAGTTTATTACTGCGTAATAAGAAATGACAATTTACAACGTTTGGTTTATGTTTTATAAGCATTTTTAATTTTATTGCTTAAATCGCATTTTCTCGGCGAGCTGAGCACTTTTTCTGAATTGTGCCGCTCCCGTCACTCTGGTTAGGTTGGCATCGAAAAAAACGCTCTCGGGTGCTTTAGAGTGCCGAGTTTATCACTGTGCATGAAGAAATGACCACCTCCAACGTTTGGTTTATGTTTTATAAGCATTTTTAATTTTATTGCTTAAATCGCATTTTCTCGGCGAGCTGAGCGCTTTTTCTGAATTGTGCCGCTCCCGTCACTCTGGTTAGGTTGGCATCGAAAAAAACGCTCTCGGGTGCTTTAGAGTGCCGAGTTTATTACTGCGTAATAAGAAATGACCATCTACAACGTTTGGTTTATGTTTTATAAGCATTTTTAATTTTATTGCTTAAATCGCATTTTCTCGGCGAGCTGAGCACTTTTTCTGAATTGTGCCGCTCCCGTCACTCTGGTTAGGTTGGCATCGAAAAAAACGCTCTCGGGTGCTTTAGAGTGCCGAGTTTATCACTGTGCATGAGGAAATGACCACCTCCAACGTTTGGTTTATGTTTTATAAGCATTTTTAATTTTATTGCTTAAATCGCATTTTCTCGGCGAGCTGAGCGCTTTTTCTGAATTGTGCCGCTCCCGTCACTCTGGTTAGGTTGGCATCGAAAAAAACGCTCTTGGGTGCTTTAGAGTGCCGAGTTTATCACTGCGCATGAAGAAATGACCACCTCCAACGTTTGGTTTATGTTTTATAAGCATTTTTAATTTTATTGCTTAAATCGCATTTTCTCGGCGAGCTGAGCACTTTTTCTGAATTGTGCCGCTCCCTTCACTCTGGTTAGGTTGGCATCGAAAAAAACGCTCTCGGGTGCTTTAGAGTGCCGAGTTTATCACTGCGCATGAAGAAATGACCAACTCCAACGTTTGGTTTATGTTTTATAAGCATTTTTAATTTTATTGCTTAAATCGCATTTTCTCGGCGAGCTGAGCACTTTTTCTGAATTGTGCCGCTCCCGTCACTCTGGTTAGGTTGGCATCGAAAAAAACGCTCTCGGGTGCTTTAGAGTGCCGAGTTTATCACTGCGCATGAAGAAATTACCACCTCCAACGTTTGGTTTATGTTTTATAAGCATTTTTAATTTTATTGCTTAAATCGCATTTTCTCGGCGAGCTGAGCGCTTTTTCTGAATTGTGCCGCTCGCGTCACTCTGGTTAGGTTGGCATCGAAAAAAACGCTCTCGGGTGCTTTAGAGTGCCGAGTTTATCACTGCGCATGAAGAAATGACCACCTCCAACGTTTGGTTTATGTTTTATAAGCATTTTTAATTTTATTGCTTAAATCGCATTTTCTCGGCGAGCTGAGCACTTTTTCTGAATTGTGCCGCTCCCGTCACTCTGGTTAGGTTGGCATCGAAAAAAACGCTCTCGGGTGCTTTAGAGTGCCGAGTTTATCACTGTGCATGAAGAAATGACCACCTCCAACGTTTGGTTTATGTTTTATAAGCATTTTTAATTTTATTGCTTAAATCGCATTTTCTCGGCGAGCTGAGCGCTTTTTCTGAATTGTGCCGCTCCCGTCTCTGGTTAGGTTGGCATCGAAAAAAACGCTCTTGGGTGCTTTAGAGTGCCGAGTTTATCACTGCGCATGAAGAAATGACCACCTCCAACGTTTGGTTTATGTTTTATAAGCATTTTTAATTTTATTGCTTAAATCGCATTTTCTCGGCGAGCTGAGCACTTTTTCTGAATTGTGCCGCTCCCGTCACTCTGGTTAGGTTGGCATCGAAAAAAAACGCTCTCGGGTGCTTTAGAGTGCCGAGTTTATCACTGCGCATGAAGAAATGACCAACTCCAACGTTTGGTTTATGTTTTATAAGCATTTTTAATTTTATTGCTTAAATCGCATTTTCTCGGCGAGCTGAGCACTTTTTCTGAATTGTGCCGCTCCCGTCACTCTGGTTAGGTTGGCATCGAAAAAAACGCTCTCGGGTGCTTTAGAGTGCCGAGTTTATCACTGCGCATGAAGAAATGACCACCTCCAACGTTTGGTTTATGTTTTATAAGCATTTTTAATTTTATTGCTTAAATCGCATTTTCTCGGCGAGCTGAGCACTTTTTCTGAATTGTGCCGCTCCCGTCACTCTGGTTAGGTTGGCATCGAATAAAACGCTCTCGGGTGCTTTAGAGTGCCGAGTTTATCACTGCGCATGAAGAAATGACCACCTCCAACGTTTGGTTTATGTTTTATAAGCATTTTTAATTTTATTGCTTAAATCGCATTTTCTCGGCGAGCTGAGCACTTTTTCTGAATTGTGCCGCTCCCGTCACTCTGGTTAGGTTGGCATGGAAAAAAACGCTCTCGGGTGCTTTAGAGTGCCGAGTTTATCACTGCGCATGAAGAAATGACCACCTCCAACGTTTGGTTTATGTTTTATAAGCATTTTTAATTTTATTGCTTAAATCGCATTTTCTCGGCGAGCTGAGCACTTTTTCTGAATTGTGCCGCTCCCGTCACTCTGGTTAGGTTGGCATGGAAAAAAACGCTCTCGGGTGCTTAAGAGTGCCGAGTTTATTACTGCGTAATAAGAAATGACCATCTACAACGTTTGGTTTATGTTTTATAAGCATTTTAAATTTTATTGCTTAAATTGCATTTTCTCGGCGAGCTGAGCACTTTTTCTGAATTGTGCCGCTCCCGTCACTCTGGTTAGGTTGGCATCGAAAAAAACGCTCTCGGGTGCTTTAGAGTGCCGAGTTTATCACTGCGCATGAAGAAATGACCACCTCCAACGTTTGGTTTATGTTTTATAAGCATTTTTAATTTTATTGCTTAAATCGCATTTTCTCGGCGAGCTGAGCACTTTTTCTGAATTGTGCCGCTCCCGTCACTCTGGTTAGGTTGGCATCGAAAAAAACGCTCTCGGGTGCTTTAGAGTGCCGAGTTTATCACTGCGCATGAAGAAATGACCACCTCCAACGTTTGGTTTATGTTTTATAAGCATTTTTAATTTTATTGCTTAAATCGCATTTTCTCGGCGAGCTGAGCGCTTTTTCTGAATTGTGCCGCTCCCGTCACTCTGGTTAGGTTGGCATCGAAAAAAACGCTCTCGGGTGCTTTAGAGTGCCGAGTTTATCACTGCGCATGAAGAAATGACCACCTCCAACGTTTGGTTTATGTTTTATAAGCATTTTTAATTTTATTGCTTAAATCGCATTTTCTCGGCGAGCTGAGCGCTTTTTCTGAATTGTGCCGCTCCCGTCACTCTGGTTAGGTTGGCATCGAAAAAAACGCTCTCGGGTGCTTTAGAGTGCCGAGTTTATCACTGCGCATGAAGAAATGACCACCTCCAACGTTTGGTTTATGTTTTATAAGCATTTTTAATTTTATTGCTTAAATCGCATTTTCTCGGCGAGCTGAGCACTTTTTCTGAATTGTGCCGCTCCCGTCACTCTGGTTAGGTTGGCATCGAATAAAACGCTCTCGGGTGCTTTAGAGTCCCGAGTTTATCACTGCGCATGAAGAAATGACCACCTCCAACGTTTGGTTTATGTTTTATAAGCATTTTTAATTTTATTGCTTAAATCGCATTTTCTCGGCGAGCTGAGCACTTTTTCTGAATTGTGCCGCTCCCGTCACTCTGGTTAGGTTGGCATCGAAAAAAACGCTCTCGGGTGCTTTAGAGTGCCGAGTTTATCACTGCGCATGAAGAAATGACCACCTCCAACGTTTGGTTTATGTTTTATAAGCATTTTTAATTTTATTGCTTAAATCGCATTTTCTCGGCGAGCTGAGCACTTTTTCTGAATTGTGCCGCTCCCGTCACTCTGGTTAGGTTGGCATCGAAAAAAACGCTCTCGGGTGCTTTAGAGTGCCGAGTTTATCACTGTGCATGAAGAAATGACCACCTCCAACGTTTGGTTTATGTTTTATAAGCATTTTTAATTTTATTGCTTAAATCGCATTTTCTCGGCGAGCTGAGCGCTTTTTCTGAATTGTGCCGCTCCCGTCACTCTGGTTAGGTTGGCATGGAAAAAAAACGCTCTCGGGTGCTTTAGAGTGCCGAGTTTATCACTGCGCATGAAGAAATGACCACCTCCAACGTTTGGTTTATGTTTTATAAGCATTTTTAATTTTATTGCTTAAATCGCATTTTCTCGGCGAGCTGAGCGCTTTTTCTGAATTGTGCCGCTCCCGTCACTCTGGTTAGGTTGGCATCGAAAAAAACGCTCTCGGGTGCTTTAGAGTGCCGAGTTTATCACTGCGCATGAAGAAATGACCACCTCCAACGTTTGGTTTATGTTTTATAAGCATTTTTAATTTTATTGCTTAAATCGCATTTACTCGGCGAGCTGAGCACTTTTTCTGAATTGTGCCGCTCCCGTCACTCTGGTTAGGTTGGCATCGAAAAAAACGCTCTCGGGTGCTTTAGAGTGCCGAGTTTATCACTGCGCATGAAGAAATGACCACCTCCAACGTTTGGTTTATGTTTTATAAGCATTTTTAATTTTATTGCTTAAATCGCATTTTCTCGGCGAGCTGAGCACTTTTTCTGAATTGTGCCGCTCCCGTCACTCTGGTTAGGTTGGCATGGAAAAAAACGCTCTCGGGTGCTTTAGAGTGCCGAGTTTATCACCGCGCATGAAGAAATGACCACCTCCAACGTTTGGTTTATGTTTTATAAGCATTTTTAATTTTATTGCTTAAATCGCATTTTCTCGGCGAGCTGAGCGCTTTTTCTGAATTGTGCCGCTCCCGTCACTCTGGTTAGGTTGGCATCGAATAAAACGCTCTCGGGTGCTTTAGAGTGCCGAGTTTATCACTGCGCATGAAGAAATGACCACCTCCAACGTTTGGTTTATGTTTTATAAGCATTTTTAATTTTATTGCTTAAATCGCATTTTCTCGGCGAGCTGAGCACTTTTTCTGAATTGTGCCGCTCCCGTCACTCTGGTTAGGTTGGCATGGAAAAAAACGCTCTCGGGTGCTTTAGAGTGCCGAGTTTATTACTGCGTAATAAGAAATGACCATCTACAACGTTTGGTTTATGTTTTATAAGCATTTTTAATTTTATTGCTTAAATCGCATTTTCTCGGCGAGCTGAGCACTTTTTCTGAATTGTGCCGCTCCCGTCACTCTGGTTAGGTTGGCATGGAAAAAAACGCTCTCGGGTGCTTTAGAGTGCCGAGTTTATCACTGCGCATGAAGAAATGACCACCTCCAACGTTTGGTTTATGTTTTATAAGCATTTTTAATTTTATTGCTTAAATTGCATTTTCTCGGCGAGCTGAGCACTTTTTCTGAATTGTGCCGCTCCCGTCACTCTGGTTAGGTTGGCATGGAAAAAAACGCTCTCGGGTGCTTTAGAGTGCCGAGTTTATCACTGCGCATGAAGAAATGACCACCTCCAATGTTTGGTTTATGTTTTATAAGCATTTTTAATTTTATTGCTTAAATCGCATTTTCTCGGCGAGCTGAGCACTTTTTCTGAATTGTGCCGCTCCCGTCACTCTGGTTAGGTTGGCATGGAAAAAAACGCTCTCGGGTGCTTTAGAGTGCCGAGTTTATTACTGCGTAATAAGAAATGACCATCTACAACGTTTGGTTTATGTTTTATAAGCATTTTTAATTTTATTGCTTAAATCGCATTTTCTCGGCGAGCTGAGCACTTTTTCTGAATTGTGCCGCTCCCGTCACTCTGGTTAGGTTGGCATCGAAAAAAACGCTCTCGGGTGCTTTAGAGTGCCGAGTTTATCACTGCGCATGAAGAAATGACCACCTCCAACGTTTGGTTTATGTTTTATAAGCATTTTTAATTTTATTGCTTAAATCGCATTTTCTCGGCGAGCTGAGCACTTTTTCTGAATTGTGCCGCTCCCGTCACTCTGGTTAGGTTGGCATGGAAAAAAACGCTCTCGGGTGCTTTAGAGTGCCGAGTTTATTACTGCGTAATAAGAAATGACCATCTACAACGTTTGGTTTATGTTTTATAAGCATTTTTAATTTTATTGCTTAAATCGCATTTTCTCGGCGAGCTGAGCACTTTTTCTGAATTGTGCCGCTCCCGTCACTCTGTTTAGGTTGGCATGGAAAAAAACGCTCTCGGGTGCTTTAGAGTGCCGAGTTTATCACTGCACATGAAGAAAAGACCACCTCCAACGTTTGGTTTATGTTTTATAAGCATTTTTAATTTTATTGCTTAAATCGCATTTTCTCGGCGAGCTGAGCGCTTTTTCTGAATTGTGCCGCTCCCGTCACTCTGGTTAGGTTGGCATCGAAAAAAACGCTCTCGGGTGCTTTAGAGTGCCGAGTTTATTACTGCGTAATAAGAAATGACCATTTACAACGTTTGGTTTATGTTTTATAAGCATTTTTAATTTTATTGCTTAAATCGCATTTTCTCGGCGAGCTGAGCACTTTTTCTGAATTGTGCCGCTCCCGTCACTCTGTTTAGGTTGGCATGGAAAAAAACACTCTCGGGTGCTTTAGAGTGCCGAGTTTATCACTGCGCATGAAGAAAAGACCACCTCCAACGTTTGGTTTATGTTTTATAAGCATTTTTAATTTTATTGCTTAAATCGCATTTTCTCGGCGAGCTGAGCACTTTTTCTGAATTGTGCCGCTCCCGTCACTCTGGTTAGGTTGGCATGGAAAAAAACGCTCTCGGGTGCTTTAGAGTGCCGAGTTTATCACTGCGCATGAAGAAATGGCCACCTCCAACGTTTGGTTTATGTTTTATAAGCATTTTTAATTTTATTGCTTAAATCGCATTTTCTCGGCGAGCTGAGCACTTTTTCTGAATTGTGCCGCTCCCGTCACTCTGGTTAGGTTGGCATCGAATAAAACGCTCTCGGGTGCTTTAGAGTGCCGAGTTTATCACTGCGCATGAAGAAATGACCACCTCCAACGTTTGGTTTATGTTTTATAAGCATTTTTAATTTTATTGCTTAAATCGCATTTTCTCGGCGAGCTGAGCACTTTTTCTGAATTGTGCCGCTCCCGTCACTCTGGTTAGGTTGGCATGGAAAAAAACGCTCTCGGGTGCTTTAGAGTGCCGAGTTTATCACTGCGCATGAAGAAATGACCACCTCCAACGTTTGGTTTATGTTTTATAAGCATTTTTAATTTTATTGCTTAAATCGCATTTTCTCGGCGAGCTGAGCACTTTTTCTGAATTGTGCCGCTCCCGTCACTCTGGTTAGGTTGGCATGGAAAAAAACGCTCTCGGGTGCTTAAGAGTGCCGAGTTTATTACTGCGTAATAAGAAATGACCATCTACAACGTTTGGTTTATGTTTTATAAGCATTTTAAATTTTATTGCTTAAATTGCATTTTCTCGGCGAGCTGAGCACTTTTTCTGAATTGTGCCGCTCCCGTCACTCTGGTTAGGTTGGCATCGAAAAAAACGCTCTCGGGTGCTTTAGAGTGCCGAGTTTATCACTGCGCATGAAGAAATGACCACCTCCAACGTTTGGTTTATGTTTTATAAGCATTTTTAATTTTATTGCTTAAATCGCATTTTCTCGGCGAGCTGAGCACTTTTTCTGAATTGTGCCGCTCCCGTCACTCTGGTTAGGTTGGCATCGAAAAAAACGCTCTCGGGTGCTTTAGAGTGCCGAGTTTATCACTGCGCATGAAGAAATGACCACCTCCAACGTTTGGTTTATGTTTTATAAGCATTTTTAATTTTATTGCTTAAATCGCATTTTCTCGGCGAGCTGAGCGCTTTTTCTGAATTGTGCCGCTCCCGTCACTCTGGTTAGGTTGGCATCGAAAAAAACGCTCTCGGGTGCTTTAGAGTGCCGAGTTTATCACTGCGCATGAAGAAATGACCACCTCCAACGTTTGGTTTATGTTTTATAAGCATTTTTAATTTTATTGCTTAAATCGCATTTTCTCGGCGAGCTGAGCGCTTTTTCTGAATTGTGCCGCTCCCGTCACTCTGGTTAGGTTGGCATCGAAAAAAACGCTCTCGGGTGCTTTAGAGTGCCGAGTTTATCACTGCGCATGAAGAAATGACCACCTCCAACGTTTGGTTTATGTTTTATAAGCATTTTTAATTTTATTGCTTAAATCGCATTTTCTCGGCGAGCTGAGCACTTTTTCTGAATTGTGCCGCTCCCGTCACTCTGGTTAGGTTGGCATCGAATAAAACGCTCTCGGGTGCTTTAGAGTCCCGAGTTTATCACTGCGCATGAAGAAATGACCACCTCCAACGTTTGGTTTATGTTTTATAAGCATTTTTAATTTTATTGCTTAAATCGCATTTTCTCGGCGAGCTGAGCACTTTTTCTGAATTGTGCCGCTCCCGTCACTCTGGTTAGGTTGGCATCGAAAAAAACGCTCTCGGGTGCTTTAGAGTGCCGAGTTTATCACTGCGCATGAAGAAATGACCACCTCCAACGTTTGGTTTATGTTTTATAAGCATTTTTAATTTTATTGCTTAAATCGCATTTTCTCGGCGAGCTGAGCACTTTTTCTGAATTGTGCCGCTCCCGTCACTCTGGTTAGGTTGGCATCGAAAAAAACGCTCTCGGGTGCTTTAGAGTGCCGAGTTTATCACTGTGCATGAAGAAATGACCACCTCCAACGTTTGGTTTATGTTTTATAAGCATTTTTAATTTTATTGCTTAAATCGCATTTTCTCGGCGAGCTGAGCGCTTTTTCTGAATTGTGCCGCTCCCGTCACTCTGGTTAGGTTGGCATGGAAAAAAACGCTCTCGGGTGCTTTAGAGTGCCGAGTTTATCACTGCGCATGAAGAAATGACCACCTCCAACGTTTGGTTTATGTTTTATAAGCATTTTTAATTTTATTGCTTAAATCGCATTTTCTCGGCGAGCTGAGCGCTTTTTCTGAATTGTGCCGCTCCCGTCACTCTGGTTAGGTTGGCATCGAAAAAAACGCTCTCGGGTGCTTTAGAGTGCCGAGTTTATCACTGCGCATGAAGAAATGACCACCTCCAACGTTTGGTTTATGTTTTATAAGCATTTTTAATTTTATTGCTTAAATCGCATTTACTCGGCGAGCTGAGCACTTTTTCTGAATTGTGCCGCTCCCGTCACTCTGGTTAGGTTGGCATCGAAAAAAACGCTCTCGGGTGCTTTAGAGTGCCGAGTTTATCACTGCGCATGAAGAAATGACCACCTCCAACGTTTGGTTTATGTTTTATAAGCATTTTTAATTTTATTGCTTAAATCGCATTTTCTCGGCGAGCTGAGCACTTTTTCTGAATTGTGCCGCTCCCGTCACTCTGGTTAGGTTGGCATGGAAAAAAACGCTCTCGGGTGCTTTAGAGTGCCGAGTTTATCACCGCGCATGAAGAAATGACCACCTCCAACGTTTGGTTTATGTTTTATAAGCATTTTTAATTTTATTGCTTAAATCGCATTTTCTCGGCGAGCTGAGCGCTTTTTCTGAATTGTGCCGCTCCCGTCACTCTGGTTAGGTTGGCATCGAATAAAACGCTCTCGGGTGCTTTAGAGTGCCGAGTTTATCACTGCGCATGAAGAAATGACCACCTCCAACGTTTGGTTTATGTTTTATAAGCATTTTTAATTTTATTGCTTAAATCGCATTTTCTCGGCGAGCTGAGCACTTTTTCTGAATTGTGCCGCTCCCGTCACTCTGGTTAGGTTGGCATGGAAAAAAACGCTCTCGGGTGCTTTAGAGTGCCGAGTTTATTACTGCGTAATAAGAAATGACCATCTACAACGTTTGGTTTATGTTTTATAAGCATTTTTAATTTTATTGCTTAAATCGCATTTTCTCGGCGAGCTGAGCACTTTTTCTGAATTGTGCCGCTCCCGTCACTCTGGTTAGGTTGGCATGGAAAAAAACGCTCTCGGGTGCTTTAGAGTGCCGAGTTTATCACTGCGCATGAAGAAATGACCACCTCCAACGTTTGGTTTATGTTTTATAAGCATTTTTAATTTTATTGCTTAAATTGCATTTTCTCGGCGAGCTGAGCACTTTTTCTGAATTGTGCCGCTCCCGTCACTCTGGTTAGGTTGGCATGGAAAAAAACGCTCTCGGGTGCTTTAGAGTGCCGAGTTTATCACTGCGCATGAAGAAATGACCACCTCCAACGTTTGGTTTATGTTTTATAAGCATTTTTAATTTTATTGCTTAAATCGCATTTTCTCGGCGAGCTGAGCACTTTTTCTGAATTGTGCCGCTCCCGTCACTCTGGTTAGGTTGGCATGGAAAAAAACGCTCTCGGGTGCTTTAGAGTGCCGAGTTTATTACTGCGTAATAAGAAATGACCATCTACAACGTTTGGTTTATGTTTTATAAGCATTTTTAATTTTATTGCTTAAATCGCATTTTCTCGGCGAGCTGAGCACTTTTTCTGAATTGTGCCGCTCCCGTCACTCTGGTTAGGTTGGCATCGAAAAAAACGCTCTCGGGTGCTTTAGAGTGCCGAGTTTATCACTGCGCATGAAGAAATGACCACCTCCAACGTTTGGTTTATGTTTTATAAGCATTTTTAATTTTATTGCTTAAATCGCATTTTCTCGGCGAGCTGAGCACTTTTTCTGAATTGTGCCGCTCCCGTCACTCTGGTTAGGTTGGCATGGAAAAAAACGCTCTCGGGTGCTTTAGAGTGCCGAGTTTATTACTGCGTAATAAGAAATGACCATCTACAACGTTTGGTTTATGTTTTATAAGCATTTTTAATTTTATTGCTTAAATCGCATTTTCTCGGCGAGCTGAGCACTTTTTCTGAATTGTGCCGCTCCCGTCACTCTGTTTAGGTTGGCATGGAAAAAAACGCTCTCGGGTGCTTTAGAGTGCCGAGTTTATCACTGCACATGAAGAAAAGACCACCTCCAACGTTTGGTTTATGTTTTATAAGCATTTTTAATTTTATTGCTTAAATCGCATTTTCTCGGCGAGCTGAGCGCTTTTTCTGAATTGTGCCGCTCCCGTCACTCTGGTTAGGTTGGCATCGAAAAAAACGCTCTCGGGTGCTTTAGAGTGCCGAGTTTATTACTGCGTAATAAGAAATGACCATTTACAACGTTTGGTTTATGTTTTATAAGCATTTTTAATTTTATTGCTTAAATCGCATTTTCTCGGCGAGCTGAGCACTTTTTCTGAATTGTGCCGCTCCCGTCACTCTGGTTAGGTTGGCATCGAATAAAACGCTCTCGGGTGCTTTAGAGTCCCGAGTTTATCACTGCGCATGAAGAAATGACCACCTCCAACGTTTGGTTTATGTTTTATAAGCATTTTTAATTTTATTGCTTAAATCGCATTTTCTCGGCGAGCTGAGCACTTTTTCTGAATTGTGCCGCTCCCGTCACTCTGGTTAGGTTGGCATCGAAAAAAACGCTCTCGGGTGCTTTAGAGTGCCGAGTTTATCACTGCGCATGAAGAAATGACCACCTCCAACGTTTGGTTTATGTTTTATAAGCATTTTTAATTTTATTGCTTAAATCGCATTTTCTCGGCGAGCTGAGCACTTTTTCTGAATTGTGCCGCTCCCGTCACTCTGGTTAGGTTGGCATCGAAAAAAACGCTCTCGGGTGCTTTAGAGTGCCGAGTTTATCACTGCGCATGAAGAAATGACCACCTCCAACGTTTGGTTTATGTTTTATAAGCATTTTTAATTTTATTGCTTAAATCGCATTTTCTCGGCGAGCTGAGCACTTTTTCTGAATTGTGCCGCTCCCGTCACTCTGGTTAGGTTGGCATGGAAAAAAACGCTCTCGGGTGCTTTAGAGTGCCGAGTTTATTACTGCGTAATAAGAAATGACCATCTACAACGTTTGGTTTATGTTTTATAAGCATTTTTAATTTTATTGCTTAAATCGCATTTTCTCGGCGAGCTGAGCACTTTTTCTGAATTGTGCCGCTCCCGTCACTCTGTTTAGGTTGGCATGGAAAAAAACGCTCTCGGGTGCTTTAGAGTGCCGAGTTTATCACTGCACATGAAGAAAAGACCACCTCCAACGTTTGGTTTATGTTTTATAAGCATTTTTAATTTTATTGCTTAAATCGCATTTTCTCGGCGAGCTGAGCGCTTTTTCTGAATTGTGCCGCTCCCGTCACTCTGGTTAGGTTGGCATCGAAAAAAACGCTCTCGGGTGCTTTAGAGTGCCGAGTTTATTACTGCGTAATAAGAAATGACCATTTACAACGTTTGGTTTATGTTTTATAAGCATTTTTAATTTTATTGCTTAAATCGCATTTTCTCGGCGAGCTGAGCACTTTTTCTGAATTGTGCCGCTCCCGTCACTCTGGTTAGGTTGGCATCGAAAAAAACGCTCTCGGGTGCTTTAGAGTGCCGAGTTTATCACTGTGCATGAAGAAATGACCACCTCCAACGTTTGGTTTATGTTTTATAAGCATTTTTAATTTTATTGCTTAAATCGCATTTTCTCGGCGAGCTGAGCGCTTTTTCTGAATTGTGCCGCTCCCGTCACTCTGGTTAGGTTGGCATCGAAAAAAACGCTCTCGGGTGCTTTAGAGTGCCGAGTTTATTACTGCGTAATAAGAAATGACCATCTACAACGTTTGGTTTATGTTTTATAAGCATTTTTAATTTTATTGCTTAAATCGCATTTTCTCGGCGAGCTGAGCACTTTTTCTGAATTGTGCCGCTCCCGTCACTCTGGTTAGGTTGGCATCGAAAAAAACGCTCTCGGGTGCTTTAGAGTGCCGAGTTTATCACTGTGCATGAAGAAATGACCACCTCCAACGTTTGGTTTATGTTTTATAAGCATTTTTAATTTTATTGCTTAAATCGCATTTTCTCGGCGAGCTGAGCGCTTTTTCTGAATTGTGCCGCTCCCGTCACTCTGGTTAGGTTGGCATCGAAAAAAACGCTCTTGGGTGCTTTAGAGTGCCGAGTTTATCACTGCGCATGAAGAAATGACCACCTCCAACGTTTGGTTTATGTTTTATAAGCATTTTTAATTTTATTGCTTAAATCGCATTTTCTCGGCGAGCTGAGCACTTTTTCTGAATTGTGCCGCTCCCGTCACTCTGGTTAGGTTGGCATCGAAAAAAACGCTCTCGGGTGCTTTAGAGTGCCGAGTTTATCACTGCGCATGAAGAAATGACCAACTCCAACGTTTGGTTTATGTTTTATAAGCATTTTTAATTTTATTGCTTAAATCGCATTTTCTCGGCGAGCTGAGCACTTTTTCTGAAATGTGCCGCTCCCGTCACTCTGGTTAGGTTGGCATCGAAAAAAACGCTCTCGGGTGCTTTAGAGTGCCGAGTTTATCACTGCGCATGAAGAAATGACCACCTCCAACGTTTGGTTTATGTTTTATAAGCATTTTTAATTTTATTGCTTAAATCGCATTTTCTCGGCGAGCTGAGCACTTTTTCTGAATTGTGCCGCTCCCGTCACTCTGGTTAGGTTGGCATCGAATAAAACGCTCTCGGGTGCTTTAGAGTGCCGAGTTTATCACTGCGCATGAAGAAATGACCACCTCCAACGTTTGGTTTATGTTTTATAAGCATTTTTAATTTTATTGCTTAAATCGCATTTTCTCGGCGAGCTGAGCACTTTTTCTGAATTGTGCCGCTCCCGTCACTCTGGTTAGGTTGGCATCCAAAAAAACGCTCTCGGGTGCTTTAGAGTGCCGAGTTTATCACTGCGCATGAAGAAATGACCACCTCCAACGTTTGGTTTAGGTTTTATAAGCATTTTTAATTTTATTGCTTAAATCGCATTTTCTCGGCGAGCTGAGCGCTTTTTCTGAATTGTGCCGCTCCCGTCACTCTGGTTAGGTTGGCATCGAAAAAAACGCTCTCGGGTGCTTTAGAGTGCCGAGTTTATCACTGTGCATGAAGAAATGACCACCTCCAACGTTTGGTTTATGTTTTATAAGCATTTTTAATTTTATTGCTTAAATCGCATTTTCTCGGCGAGCTGAGCACTTTTTCTGAATTGTGCCGCTCCCGTCACTCTGGTTAGGTTGGCATGGAAAAAAACGCTCTCGGGTGCTTTAGAGTGCCGAGTTTATCACTGCGCATGAAGAAATGACCACCTCCAACGTTTGGTTTATGTTTTATAAGCATTTTTAATTTTATTGCTTAAATCGCATTTTCTCGGCGAGCTGAGCACTTTTTCTGAATTGTGCCGCTCCCGTCACTCTGGTTAGGTTGGCATGGAAAAAAACGCTCTCGGGTGCTTTAGAGTGCCGAGTTTATCACTGTGCATGAAGAAATGACCACCTCCAACGTTTGGTTTATGTTTTATAAGCATTTTTAATTTTATTGCTTAAATCGCATTTTCTCGGCGAGCTGAGCACTTTTTCTGAATTGTGCCGCTCCCGTCACTCTGGTTAGGTTGGCATCGAAAAAAACGCTCTCGGGTGCTTTAGAGTGCCGAGTTTATCACTGCGCATGAAGAAATGACCACCTCCAACGTTTGGTTTATGTTTTATAAGCATTTTTAATTTTATTGCTTAAATCGCATTTTCTCGGCGAGCTGAGCACTTTTTCTGAATTGTGCCGCTCCCGTCACTCTGGTTAGGTTGGCATGGAAAAAAACGCTCTCGGGTGCTTTAGAGTGCCGAGTTTATTACTGCGTAATAAGAAATGACCATCTACAACGTTTGGTTTATATTTTATAAGCATTTTTAATTTTATTGCTTAAATCGCATTTTCTCGGCGAGCTGAGCACTTTTTCTGAATTGTGCCGCTCCCGTCACTCTGTTTAGGTTGGCATGGAAAAAAACGCTCTCGGGTGCTTTAGAGTGCCGAGTTTATCACTGCGCATGAAGAAAAGACCACCTCCAACGTTTGGTTTATGTTTTATAAGCATTTTTAATTTTATTGCTTAAATCGCATTTTCTCGGCGAGCTGAGCGCTTTTTCTGTATTGTGCCGCTCCCGTCACCCTGGTTAGGTTGGCATCGAAAAAACGCTCTCGGGTGCTTTAGAGTGCCGAGTTTATTACTGCGTAATAAGAAATGACCATTTACAACGTTTGGTTTATGTTTTATAAGCATTTTTAATTTTATTGCTTAAATCGCATTTTCTCGGCGAGCTGAGCACTTTTTCTGAATTGTGCCGCTCCCGTCACTCTGGTTAGGTTGGCATCGAAAAAAACGCTCTCGGGTGCTTTAGAGTGCCGAGTTTATCACTGTGCATGAAGAAATGACCACCTCCAACGTTTGGTTTATGTTTTATAAGCATTTTTAATTTTATTGCTTAAATCGCATTTTCTCGGCGAGCTGAGCGCTTTTTCTGAATTGTGCCGCTCCCGTCACTCTGGTTAGGTTGGCATCGAAAAAAACGCTCTCGGGTGCTTTAGAGTGCCGAGTTTATCACTGCGCATGAAGAAATGACCACCTCCAACGTTTGGTTTATGTTTTATAAGCATTTTTAATTTTATTGCTTAAATCGCATTTTCTCGGCGAGCTGAGCACTTTTTCTGAATTGTGCCGCTCCCGTCACTCTGGTTAGGTTGGCATCAAATAAAACGCTCTCGGGTGCTTTAGAGTGCCGAGTTTATCACTGCGCATGAAGAAATGACCACCTCCAACGTTTGGTTTATGTTTTATAAGCATTTTTAATTTTATTGCTTAAATCGCATTTTCTCGGCGAGCTGAGCACTTTTTCTGAATTGTGCCGCTCCCGTCACTCTGGTTAGGTTGGCATGGAAAAAAACGCTCTCGGGTGCTTTAGAGTGCCGAGTTTATCACTGCGCATGAAGAAATGACCACCTCCAACGTTTGGTTTATGTTTTATAAGCATTTTTAATTTTATTGCTTAAATCGCATTTTCTCGGCGAGCTGAGCACTTTTTCTGAATTGTGCCGCTCCCGTCACTCTGGTTAGGTTGGCATGGAAAAAAACGCTCTCGGGTGCTTTAGAGTGCCGAGTTTATCACTGCGCATGAAGAAATGACCACCTCCAACGTTTGGTTTATGTTTTATAAGCATTTTTAATTTTATTGCTTAAATCGCATTTTCTCGGCGAGCTGAGCACTTTTTCTGAATTGTGCCGCTCCCGTCACTCTGGTTAGGTTGGCATCGAATAAAACGCTCTCGGGTGCTTTAGAGTCCCGAGTTTATCACTGCGCATGAAGAAATGACCACCTCCAACGTTTGGTTTATGTTTTATAAGCATTTTTAATTTTATTGCTTAAATCGCATTTTCTCGGCGAGCTGAGCACTTTTTCTGAATTGTGCCGCTCCCGTCACTCTGGTTAGGTTGGCATCGAAAAAAACGCTCTCGGGTGCTTTAGAGTGCCGAGTTTATCACTGCGCATGAAGAAATGACCACCTCCAACGTTTGGTTTATGTTTTATAAGCATTTTTAATTTTATTGCTTAAATCGCATTTTCTCGGCGAGCTGAGCACTTTTTCTGAATTGTGCCGCTCCCGTCACTCTGGTTAGGTTGGCATCGAAAAAAACGCTCTCGGGTGCTTTAGAGTGCCGAGTTTATCACTGTGCATGAAGAAATGACCACCTCCAACGTTTGGTTTATGTTTTATAAGCATTTTTAATTTTATTGCTTAAATCGCATTTTCTCGGCGAGCTGAGCGCTTTTTCTGAATTGTGCCGCTCCCGTCACTCTGGTTAGGTTGGCATGGAAAAAAACGCTCTCGGGTGCTTTAGAGTGCCGAGTTTATCACTGCGCATGAAGAAATGACCACCTCCAACGTTTGGTTTATGTTTTATAAGCATTTTTAATTTTATTGCTTAAATCGCATTTTCTCGGCGAGCTGAGCGCTTTTTCTGAATTGTGCCGCTCCCGTCACTCTGGTTAGGTTGGCATCGAAAAAAACGCTCTCGGGTGCTTTAGAGTGCCGAGTTTATCACTGCGCATGAAGAAATGACCACCTCCAACGTTTGGTTTATGTTTTATAAGCATTTTTAATTTTATTGCTTAAATCGCATTTACTCGGCGAGCTGAGCACTTTTTCTGAATTGTGCCGCTCCCGTCACTCTGGTTAGGTTGGCATCGAAAAAAACGCTCTCGGGTGCTTTAGAGTGCCGAGTTTATCACTGCGCATGAAGAAATGACCACCTCCAACGTTTGGTTTATGTTTTATAAGCATTTTTAATTTTATTGCTTAAATCGCATTTTCTCGGCGAGCTGAGCACTTTTTCTGAATTGTGCCGCTCCCGTCACTCTGGTTAGGTTGGCATGGAAAAAAACGCTCTCGGGTGCTTTAGAGTGCCGAGTTTATTACTGCGTAATAAGAAATGACCATCTACAACGTTTGGTTTATGTTTTATAAGCATTTTTAATTTTATTGCTTAAATCGCATTTTCTCGGCGAGCTGAGCACTTTTTCTGAATTGTGCCGCTCCCGTCACTCTGGTTAGGTTGGCATGGAAAAAAACGCTCTCGGGTGCTTTAGAGTGCCGAGTTTATCACTGCGCATGAAGAAATGACCACCTCCAACGTTTGGTTTATGTTTTATAAGCATTTTTAATTTTATTGCTTAAATCGCATTTTCTCGGCGAGCTGAGCACTTTTTCTGAATTGTGCCGCTCCCGTCACTCTGGTTAGGTTGGCATGGAAAAAAACGCTCTCGGGTGCTTTAGAGTGCCGAGTTTATCACTGCGCATGAAGAAATGACCACCTCCAACGTTTGGTTTATGTTTTATAAGCATTTTTAATTTTATTGCTTAAATCGCATTTTCTCGGCGAGCTGAGCACTTTTTCTGAATTGTGCCGCTCCCGTCACTCTGGTTAGGTTGGCATGGAAAAAAACGCTCTCGGGTGCTTTAGAGTGCCGAGTTTATTACTGCGTAATAAGAAATGACCATCTACAACGTTTGGTTTATGTTTTATAAGCATTTTTAATTTTATTGCTTAAATCGCATTTTCTCGGCGAGCTGAGCACTTTTTCTGAATTGTGCCGCTCCCGTCACTCTGGTTAGGTTGGCATCGAAAAAAACGCTCTCGGGTGCTTTAGAGTGCCGAGTTTATCACTGCGCATGAAGAAATGACCACCTCCAACGTTTGGTTTATGTTTTATAAGCATTTTTATTTTTATTGCTTAAATCGCATTTTCTCGGCGAGCTGAGCACTTTTTCTGAATTGTGCCGCTCCCGTCACTCTGGTTAGGTTGGCATGGAAAAAAACGCTCTCGGGTGCTTTAGAGTGCCGAGTTTATTACTGCGTAATAAGAAATGACCATCTACAACGTTTGGTTTATGTTTTATAAGCATTTTTAATTTTATTGCTTAAATCGCATTTTCTCGGCGAGCTGAGCACTTTTTCTGAATTGTGCCGCTCCCGTCACTCTGTTTAGGTTGGCATGGAAAAAAACGCTCTCGGGTGCTTTAGAGTGCCGAGTTTATCACTGCACATGAAGAAAAGACCACCTCCAACGTTTGGTTTATGTTTTATAAGCATTTTTAATTTTATTGCTTAAATCGCATTTTCTCGGCGAGCTGAGCGCTTTTTCTGAATTGTGCCGCTCCCGTCACTCTGGTTAGGTTGGCATCGAAAAAAACGCTCTCGGGTGCTTTAGAGTGCCGAGTTTATTACTGCGTAATAAGAAATGACCATTTACAACGTTTGGTTTATGTTTTATAAGCATTTTTAATTTTATTGCTTAAATCGCATTTTCTCGGCGAGCTGAGCACTTTTTCTGAATTGTGCCGCTCCCGTCACTCTGGTTAGGTTGGCATCGAAAAAAACGCTCTCGGGTGCTTTAGAGTGCCGAGTTTATCACTGCGCATGAAGAAATGACCACCTCCAACGTTTGGTTTATGTTTTATAAGCATTTTTAATTTTATTGCTTAAATCGCATTTTCTCGGCGAGCTGAGCACTTTTTCTGAATTGTGCCGCTCCCGTCACTCTGGTTAGGTTGGCATCGAAAAAAACGCTCTCGGGTGCTTTAGAGTGCCGAGTTTATCACTGCGCATGAAGAAATGACCACCTCCAACGTTTGGTTTATGTTTTATAAGCATTTTTAATTTTATTGCTTAAATCGCATTTTCTCGGCGAGCTGAGCACTTTTTCTGAATTGTGCCGCTCCCGTCACTCTGGTTAGGTTGGCATCGAAAAAAACGCTCTCGGGTGCTTTAGAGTGCCGAGTTTATCACTGCGCATGAAGAAATGACCACCTCCAACGTTTGGTTTATGTTTTATAAGCATTTTTAATTTTATTGCTTAAATCGCATTTTCTCGGCGAGCTGAGCACTTTTTCTGAATTGTGCCGCTCCCGTCACTCTGGTTAGGTTGGCATGGAAAAAAACGCTCTCGGGTGCTTTAGAGTGCCGAGTTTATTACTGCGTAATAAGAAATGACCATCTACAACGTTTGGTTTATGTTTTATAAGCATTTTTAATTTTATTGCTTAAATCGCATTTTCTCGGCGAGCTGAGCACTTTTTCTGAATTGTGCCGCTCCCGTCACTCTGTTTAGGTTGGCATGGAAAAAAACGCTCTCGGGTGCTTTAGAGTGCCGAGTTTATCACTGCACATGAAGAAAAGACCACCTCCAACGTTTGGTTTATGTTTTATAAGCATTTTTAATTTTATTGCTTAAATCGCATTTTCTCGGTGAGCTGAGCGCTTTTTCTGAATTGTGCCGCTCCCGTCACTCTGGTTAGGTTGGCATCGAAAAAAACGCTCTCGGGTGCTTTAGAGTGCCGAGTTTATTACTGCGTAATAAGAAATGACCATTTACAACGTTTGGTTTATGTTTTATAAGCATTTTTAATTTTAATGCTTAAATCGCATTTTCTCGGCGAGCTGAGCACTTTTTCTGAATTGTGCCGCTCCCGTCACTCTGGTTAGGTTGGCATCGAAAAAAACGCTCTCGGGTGCTTTAGAGTGCCGAGTTTATCACTGTGCATGAAGAAATGACCACCTCCAACGTTTGGTTTATGTTTTATAAGCATTTTTAATTTTATTGCTTAAATCGCATTTTCTCGGCGAGCTGAGCGCTTTTTCTGAATTGTGCCGCTCCCGTCACTCTGGTTAGGTTGGCATCGAAAAAAACGCTCTCGGGTGCTTTAGAGTGCCGAGTTTATTACTGCGTAATAAGAAATGACCATCTACAACGTTTGGTTTATGTTTTATAAGCATTTTTAATTTTATTGCTTAAATCGCATTTTCTCGGCGAGCTGAGCACTTTTTCTGAATTGTGCCGCTCCCGTCACTCTGGTTAGGTTGGCATCGAAAAAAACGCTCTCGGGTGCTTTAGAGTGCCGAGTTTATCACTGTGCATGAAGAAATGACCACCTCCAACGTTTGGTTTATGTTTTATAAGCATTTTTAATTTTATTGCTTAAATCGCATTTTCTCGGCGAGCTGAGCGCTTTTTCTGAATTGTGCCGCTCCCGTCACTCTGGTTAGGTTGGCATCGAAAAAAACGCTCTTGGGTGCTTTAGAGTGCCGAGTTTATCACTGCGCATGAAGAAATGACCACCTCCAACGTTTGGTTTATGTTTTATAAGCATTTTTAATTTTATTGCTTAAATCGCATTTTCTCGGCGAGCTGAGCACTTTTTCTGAATTGTGCCGCTCCCGTCACTCTGGTTAGGTTGGCATCGAAAAAAACGCTCTCGGGTGCTTTAGAGTGCCGAGTTTATCACTGCGCATGAAGAAATGACCAACTCCAACGTTTGGTTTATGTTTTATAAGCATTTTTAATTTTATTGCTTAAATCGCATTTTCTCGGCGAGCTGAGCACTTTTTCTGAATTGTGCCGCTCCCGTCACTCTGGTTAGGTTGGCATCGAAAAAAACGCTCTCGGGTGCTTTAGAGTGCCGAGTTTATCACTGCGCATGAAGAAATGACCACCTCCAACGTTTGGTTTATGTTTTATAAGCATTTTTAATTTTATTGCTTAAATCGCATTTTCTCGGCGAGCTGAGCACTTTTTCTGAATTGTGCCGCTCCCGTCACTCTGGTTAGGTTGGCATCGAATAAAACGCTCTCGGGTGCTTTAGAGTGCCGAGTTTATCACTGCGCATGAAGAAATGACCACCTCCAACGTTTGGTTTATGTTTTATAAGCATTTTTAATTTTATTGCTTAAATCGCATTTTCTCGGCGAGCTGAGCACTTTTTCTGAATTGTGCCGCTCCCGTCACTCTGGTTAGGTTGGCATGGAAAAAAACGCTCTCGGGTGCTTTAGAGTGCCGAGTTTATCACTGCGCATGAAGAAATGACCACCTCCAACGTTTGGTTTATGTTTTATAAGCATTTTTAATTTTATTGCTTAAATCGCATTTTCTCGGCGAGCTGAGCACTTTTTCTGAATTGTGCCGCTCCCGTCACTCTGGTTAGGTTGGCATGGAAAAAAACGCTCTCGGGTGCTTTAGAGTGCCGAGTTTATTACTGCGTAATAAGAAATGACCATCTACAACGTTTGGTTTATGTTTTATAAGCATTTTAAATTTTATTGCTTAAATTGCATTTTCTCGGCGAGCTGAGCACTTTTTCTGAATTGTGCCGCTCCCGTCACTCTGGTTAGGTTGGCATCGAAAAAAACGCTCTCGGGTGCTTTAGAGTGCCGAGTTTATCACTGCGCATGAAGAAATGACCACCTCCAACGTTTGGTTTATGTTTTATAAGCATTTTTAATTTTATTGCTTAAATCGCATTTTCTCGGCGAGCTGAGCACTTTTTCTGAATTGTGCCGCTCCCGTCACTCTGGTTAGGTTGGCATCGAAAAAAACGCTCTCGGGTGCTTTAGAGTGCCGAGTTTATCACTGCGCATGAAGAAATGACCACCTCCAACGTTTGGTTTATGTTTTATAAGCATTTTTAATTTTATTGCTTAAATCGCATTTTCTCGGCGAGCTGAGCGCTTTTTCTGAATTGTGCCGCTCCCGTCACTCTGGTTAGGTTGGCATCGAAAAAAACGCTCTCGGGTGCTTTAGAGTGCCGAGTTTATCACTGCGCATGAAGAAATGACCACCTCCAACGTTTGGTTTATGTTTTATAAGCATTTTTAATTTTATTGCTTAAATCGCATTTTCTCGGCGAGCTGAGCGCTTTTTCTGAATTGTGCCGCTCCCGTCACTCTGGTTAGGTTGGCATCGAAAAAAACGCTCTCGGGTGCTTTAGAGTGCCGAGTTTATCACTGCGCATGAAGAAATGACCACCTCCAACGTTTGGTTTATGTTTTATAAGCATTTTTAATTTTATTGCTTAAATCGCATTTTCTCGGCGAGCTGAGCACTTTTTCTGAATTGTGCCGCTCCCGTCATTCTGGTTAGGTTGGCATCGAATAAAACGCTCTCGGGTGCTTTAGAGTCCCGAGTTTATCACTGCGCATGAAGAAATGACCACCTCCAACGTTTGGTTTATGTTTTATAAGCATTTTTAATTTTATTGCTTAAATCGCATTTTCTCGGCGAGCTGAGCACTTTTTCTGAATTGTGCCGCTCCCGTCACTCTGGTTAGGTTGGCATCGAAAAAAACGCTCTCGGGTGCTTTAGAGTGCCGAGTTTATCACTGCGCATGAAGAAATGACCACCTCCAACGTTTGGTTTATGTTTTATAAGCATTTTTAAATTTATTGCTTAAATCGCATTTTCTCGGCGAGCTGAGCACTTTTTCTGAATTGTGCCGCTCCCGTCACTCTGGTTAGGTTGGCATCGAAAAAAACGCTCTCGGGTGCTTTAGAGTGCCGAGTTTATCACTGTGCATGAAGAAATGACCACCTCCAACGTTTGGTTTATGTTTTATAAGCATTTTTAATTTTATTGCTTAAATCGCATTTTCTCGGCGAGCTGAGCGCTTTTTCTGAATTGTGCCGCTCCCGTCACTCTGGTTAGGTTGGCATGGAAAAAAACGCTCTCGGGTGCTTTAGAGTGCCGAGTTTATCACTGCGCATGAAGAAATGACCACCTCCAACGTTTGGTTTATGTTTTATAAGCATTTTTAATTTTATTGCTTAAATCGCATTTTCTCGGCGAGCTGAGCGCTTTTTCTGAATTGTGCCGCTCCCGTCACTCTGGTTAGGTTGGCATCGAAAAAAACGCTCTCGGGTGCTTTAGAGTGCCGAGTTTATCACTGCGCATGAAGAAATGACCACCTCCAACGTTTGGTTTATGTTTTATAAGCATTTTTAATTTTATTGCTTAAATCGCATTTACTCGGCGAGCTGAGCACTTTTTCTGAATTGTGCCGCTCCCGTCACTCTGGTTAGGTTGGCATCGAAAAAAACGCTCTCGGGTGCTTTAGAGTGCCGAGTTTATCACTGCGCATGAAGAAATGACCACCTCCAACGTTTGGTTTATGTTTTATAAGCATTTTTAATTTTATTGCTTAAATCGCATTTTCTCGGCGAGCTGAGCACTTTTTCTGAATTGTGCCGCTCCCGTCACTCTGGTTAGGTTGGCATGGAAAAAAACGCTCTCGGGTGCTTTAGAGTGCCGAGTTTATCACTGCGCATGAAGAAATGACCACCTCCAACGTTTGGTTTATGTTTTATAAGCATTTTTAATTTTATTGCTTAAATCGCATTTTCTCGGCGAGCTGAGCGCTTTTTCTGAATTGTGCCGCTCCCGTCACTCTGGTTAGGTTGGCATCGAATAAAACGCTCTCGGGTGCTTTAGAGTGCCGAGTTTATCACTGCGCATGAAGAAATGACCACCTCCAACGTTTGGTTTATGTTTTATAAGCATTTTTAATTTTATTGCTTAAATCGCATTTTCTCGGCGAGCTGAGCACTTTTTCTGAATTGTGCCGCTCCCGTCACTCTGGTTAGGTTGGCATGGAAAAAAACGCTCTCGGGTGCTTTAGAGTGCCGAGTTTATTACTGCGTAATAAGAAATGACCATCTACAACGTTTGGTTTATGTTTTATAAGCATTTTTAATTTTATTGCTTAAATCGCATTTTCTCGGCGAGCTGAGCACTTTTTCTGAATTGTGCCGCTCCCGTCACTCTGGTTAGGTTGGCATCGAAAAAAACGCTCTCGGGTGCTTTAGAGTGCCGAGTTTATCACTGCGCATGAAGAAATGACCACCTCCAACGTTTGGTTTATGTTTTATAAGCATTTTTAATTTTATTGCTTAAATCGCATTTTCTCGGCGAGCTGAGCACTTTTTCTGAATTGTGCCGCTCCCGTCACTCTGGTTAGGTTGGCATGGAAAAAAACGCTCTCGGGTGCTTTAGAGTGCCGAGTTTATTACTGCGTAATAAGAAATGACCATCTACAACGTTTGGTTTATGTTTTATAAGCATTTTTAATTTTATTGCTTAAATCGCATTTTCTCGGCGAGCTGAGCACTTTTTCTGAATTGTGCCGCTCCCGTCACTCTGTTTAGGTTGGCATGGAAAAAAACGCTCTCGGGTGCTTTAGAGTTCCGAGTTTATCACTGCACATGAAGAAAAGACCACCTCCAACGTTTGGTTTATGTTTTATAAGCATTTTTAATTTTATTGCTTAAATCGCATTTTCTCGGCGAGCTGAGCGCTTTTTCTGAATTGTGCCGCTCCCGTCACTCTGGTTAGGTTGGCATCGAAAAAAACGCTCTCGGGTGCTTTAGAGTGCCGAGTTTATTACTGCGTAATAAGAAATGACCATTTACAACGTTTGGTTTATGTTTTATAAGCATTTTTAATTTTATTGCTTAAATCGCATTTTCTCGGCGAGCTGAGCACTTTTTCTGAATTGTGCCGCTCCCGTCACTCTGGTTAGGTTGGCATCGAAAAAAACGCTCTCGGGTGCTTTAGAGTGCCGAGTTTATCACTGCGCATGAAGAAATGACCACCTCCAACGTTTGGTTTATGTTTTATAAGCATTTTTAATTTTATTGCTTAAATCGCATTTTCTCGGCGAGCTGAGCACTTTTTCTGAATTGTGCCGCTCCCGTCACTCTGGTTAGGTTGGCATCGAAAAAAACGCTCTCGGGTGCTTTAGAGTGCCGAGTTTATCACTGCGCATGAAGAAATGACCACCTCCAACGTTTGGTTTATGTTTTATAAGCATTTTTAATTTTATTGCTTAAATCGCATTTTCTCGGCGAGCTGAGCGCTTTTTCTGAATTGTGCCGCTCCCGTCACTCTGGTTAGGTTGGCATCGAAAAAAACGCTCTCGGGTGCTTTAGAGTGCCGAGTTTATCACTGCGCATGAAGAAATGACCACCTCCAACGTTTGGTTTATGTTTTATAAGCATTTTTAATTTTATTGCTTAAATCGCATTTTCTCGGCGAGCTGAGCACTTTTTCTGAATTGTGCCGCTCCCGTCACTCTGGTTAGGTTGGCATGGAAAAAAACGCTCTCGGGTGCTTTAGAGTGCCGAGTTTATCACTGTGCATGAAGAAATGACCACCTCCAACGTTTGGTTTATGTTTTATAAGCATTTTTAATTTTATTGCTTAAATCGCATTTTCTCGGCGAGCTGAGCACTTTTTCTGAATTGTGCCGCTCCCGTCACTCTGGTTAGGTTGGCATCGAAAAAAACGCTCTCGGGTGCTTTAGAGTGCCGAGTTTATCACTGTGCATGAAGAAATGACCACCTCCAACGTTTGGTTTATGTTTTATAAGCATTTTTAATTTTATTGCTTAAATCGCATTTTCTCGGCGAGCTGAGCGCTTTTTCTGAATTGTGCCGCTCCCGTCACTCTGGTTAGGTTGGCATCGAATAAAACGCTCTCGGGTGCTTTAGAGTGCCGAGTTTATCACTGCGCATGAAGAAATGACCACCTCCAACGTTTGGTTTATGTTTTATAAGCATTTTTAATTTTATTGCTTAAATCGCATTTTCTCGGCGAGCTGAGCACTTTTTCTGAATTGTGCCGCTCCCGTCACTCTGGTTAGGTTGGCATCGAAAAAAACGCTCTCGGGTGCTTTAGAGTGCCGAGTTTATCACTGCGCATGAAGAAATGACCAACTCCAACGTTTGGTTTATGTTTTATAAGCATTTTTAATTTTATTGCTTAAATCGCATTTTCTCGGCGAGCTGAGCACTTTTTCTGAATTGTGCCGCTCCCGTCACTCTGGTTAGGTTGGCATCGAAAAAAACGCTCTCGGGTGCTTTAGAGTGCCGAGTTTATCACTGCGCATGAAGAAATGACCACCTCCAACGTTTGGTTTATGTTTTATAAGCATTTTTAATTTTATTGCTTAAATCGCATTTTCTCGGCGAGCTGAGCACTTTTTCTGAATTGTGCCGCTCCCGTCACTCTGGTTAGGTTGGCATCGAATAAAACGCTCTCGGGTGCTTTAGAGTGCCGAGTTTATCACTGCGCATGAAGAAATGACCACCTCCAACGTTTGGTTTATGTTTTATAAGCATTTTTAATTTTATTGCTTAAATCGCATTTTCTCGGCGAGCTGAGCACTTTTTCTGAATTGTGCCGCTCCCGTCACTCTGGTTAGGTTGGCATCCAAAAAAACGCTCTCGGGTGCTTTAGAGTGCCGAGTTTATCACTGCGCATGAAGAAATGACCACCTCCAACGTTTGGTTTAGGTTTTATAAGCATTTTTAATTTTATTGCTTAAATCGCATTTTCTCGGCGAGCTGAGCACTTTTTCTGAATTGTGCCGCTCCCGTCACTCTGGTTAGGTTGGCATCGAAAAAAACGCTCTCGGGTGCTTTAGAGTGCCGAGTTTATCACTGTGCATGAAGAAATGACCACCTCCAACGTTTGGTTTATGTTTTATAAGCATTTTTAATTTTATTGCTTAAATCGCATTTTCTCGGCGAGCTGAGCACTTTTTCTGAATTGTGCCGCTCCCGTCACTCTGGTTAGGTTGGCATGGAAAAAAACGCTCTCGGGTGCTTTAGAGTGCCGAGTTTATTACTGCGTAATAAGAAATGACCATCTACAACGTTTGGTTTATGTTTTATAAGCATTTTTAATTTTATTGCTTAAATCGCATTTTCTCGGCGAGCTGAGCACTTTTTCTGAATTGTGCCGCTCCCGTCACTCTGTTTAGGTTGGCATGGAAAAAAACGCTCTCGGGTGCTTTAGAGTGCCGAGTTTATCACTGCGCATGAAGAAAAGACCACCTCCAACGTTTGGTTTATGTTTTATAAGCATTTTTAATTTTATTGCTTAAATCGCATTTTCTCGGCGAGCTGAGCGCTTTTTCTGTATTGTGCCGCTCCCGTCACTCTGGTTAGGTTGGCATCGAAAAAACGCTCTCGGGTGCTTTAGAGTGCCGAGTTTATTACTGCGTAATAAGAAATGACCATTTACAACGTTTGGTTTATGTTTTATAAGCATTTTTAATTTTATTGCTTAAATCGCATTTTCTCGGCGAGCTGAGCACTTTTTCTGAATTGTGCCGCTCCCGTCACTCTGGTTAGGTTGGCATCGAAAAAAACGCTCTCGGGTGCTTTAGAGTGCCGAGTTTATCACTGTGCATGAAGAAATGACCACCTCCAACGTTTGGTTTATGTTTTATAAGCATTTTTAATTTTATTGCTTAAATCGCATTTTCTCGGCGAGCTGAGCGCTTTTTCTGAATTGTGCCGCTCCCGTCACTCTGGTTAGGTTGGCATCGAAAAAAACGCTCTCGGGTGCTTTAGAGTGCCGAGTTTATCACTGCGCATGAAGAAATGACCACCTCCAACGTTTGGTTTATGTTTTATAAGCATTTTTAATTTTATTGCTTAAATCGCATTTTCTCGGCGAGCTGAGCACTTTTTCTGAATTGTGCCGCTCCCGTCACTCTGGTTAGGTTGGCATCAAATAAAACGCTCTCGGGTGCTTTAGAGTGCCGAGTTTATCACTGCGCATGAAGAAATGACCACCTCCAACGTTTGGTTTATGTTTTATAAGCATTTTTAATTTTATTGCTTAAATCGTATTTTCTCGGCGAGCTGAGCACTTTTTCTGAATTGTGCCGCTCCCGTCACTCTGGTTAGGTTGGCATGAAAAAAAACGCTCTCGGGTGCTTTAGAGTGCCGAGTTTATCACTGCGCATGAAGAAATGACCACCTCCAACGTTTGGTTTATGTTTTATAAGCATTTTTAATTTTATTGCTTAAATCGCATTTTCTCGGCGAGCTGAGCACTTTTTCTGAATTGTGCCGCTCCCGTCACTCTGGTTAGGTTGGCATCGAATAAAACGCTCTCGGGTGCTTTAGAGTGCCGAGTTTATCACTGCGCATGAAGAAATGACCACCTCCAACGTTTGGTTTATGTTTTATAAGCATTTTTAATTTTATTGCTTAAATCGCATTTTCTCGGCGAGCTGAGCACTTTTTCTGAATTGTGCCGCTCCCGTCACTCTGGTTAGGTTGGCATGGAAAAAAACGCTCTCGGGTGCTTTAGAGTGCCGAGTTTATTACTGCGTAATAAGAAATGACCATCTACAACGTTTGGTTTATGTTTTATAAGCATTTTTAATTTTATTGCTTAAATCGCATTTTCTCGGCGAGCTGAGCACTTTTTCTGAATTGTGCCGCTCCCGTCACTCTGGTTAGGTTGGCATGGAAAAAAACGCTCTCGGGTGCTTTAGAGTGCCGAGTTTATCACTGCGCATGAAGAAATGACCACCTCCAACGTTTGGTTTATGTTTTATAAGCATTTTTAATTTTATTGCTTAAATCGCATTTTCTCGGCGAGCTGAGCACTTTTTCTGAATTGTGCCGCTCCCGTCACTCTGGTTAGGTTGGCATCGAATAAAACGCTCTCGGGTGCTTTAGAGTGCCGAGTTTATCACTGCGCATGAAGAAATGACCACCTCCAACGTTTGGTTTATGTTTTATAAGCATTTTTAATTTTATTGCTTAAATCGCATTTTCTCGGCGAGCTGAGCACTTTTTCTGAATTGTGCCGCTCCCGTCACTCTGGTTAGGTTGGCATGGAAAAAAACGCTCTCGGGTGCTTTAGAGTGCCGAGTTTATTACTGCGTAATAAGAAATGACCATCTACAACGTTTGGTTTATGTTTTATAAGCATTTTTAATTTTATTGCTTAAATCGCATTTTCTCGGCGAGCTGAGCACTTTTTCTGAATTGTGCCGCTCCCGTCACTCTGTTTAGGTTGGCATGGAAAAAAACGCTCTCGGGTGCTTTAGAGTGCCGAGTTTATCACTGCGCATGAAGAAAAGACCACCTCCAACGTTTGGTTTATGTTTTATAAGCATTTTTAATTTTATTGCTTAAATCGCATTTTCTCGGCGAGCTGAGCACTTTTTCTGAATTGTGCCGCTCCTGTCACTCTGGTTAGGTTGGCATGGAAAAAAACGCTCTCGGGTGCTTTAGAGTGCCGAGTTTATCACTGCGCATGAAGAAATGACCACCTCCAACGTTTGGTTTATGTTTTATAAGCATTTTTAATTTTATTGCTTAAATCGCATTTTCTCGGCGAGCTGAGCACTTTTTCTGAATTGTGCCGCTCCCGTCACTCTGGTTAGGCATGGAAAAAAACGCTCTCGGGTGCTTTAGAGTGCCGAGTTTATCACTGCGCATGAAGAAATGGCCACCTCCAACGTTTGGTTTATGTTTTATAAGCATTTTTAATTTTATTGCTTAAATCGCATTTTCTCGGCGAGCTGAGCACTTTTTCTGAATTGTGCCGCTCCCGTCACTCTGGTTAGGTTGGCATGGAAAAAAACGCTCTCGGGTGCTTTAGAGTGCCGAGTTTATCACTGCGCATGAAGAAATGGCCACCTCCAACGTTTGGTTTATGTTTTATAAGCATTTCTAATTTTATTGCTTAAATCGCATTTTCTCGGCGAGCTGAGCACTTTTTCTGAATTGTGCCGCTCCCGTCACTCTGGTTAGGTTGGCATGGAAAAAAACGCTCTCGGGTGCTTTAGAGTGCCGAGTTTATCACTGCGCATGAAGAAATGGCCACCTCCAACGTTTGGTTTATGTTTTATAAGCATTTTTAATTTTATTGCTTAAATCGCATTTTCTCGGCGAGCTGAGCACTTTTTCTGAATTGTGCCGCTCCCGTCACTCTGGTTAGGTTGGCATCGAAAAAAACGCTCTCGGGTGCTTTAGAGTGCCGAGTTTATCACTGCGCATGAAGAAATGACCACCTCCAACGTTTGGTTTATGTTTTATAAGCATTTTTAATTTTATTGCTTAAATTGCATTTTCTCGGCGAGCTGAGCACTTTTTCTGAATTGTGCCGCTCCCGTCACTCTGGTTAGGTTGGCATGGAAAAAATCGCTCTCGGGTGCTTTAGAGTGCCGAGTTTATTACTGCGTAATAAGAAATGACCATCTACAACGTTTGGTTTATGTTTTATAAGCATTTTTAATTTTATTGCTTAAATCGCATTTTCTCGGCGAGCTGAGCACTTTTTCTGAATTGTGCCGCTCCCGTCACTCTGTTTAGGTTGGCATGGAAAAAAACGCTCTCGGGTGCTTTAGAGTGCCGAGTTTATCACTGCGCATGAAGAAATGACCACCTCCAACGTTTGGTTTATGTTTTATAAGCATTTTTAATTTTATTGCTTAAATCGCATTTTCTCGGCGAGCTGAGCGCTTTTTCTGAATTGTGCCGCTCCCGTCACTCTGGTTAGGTTGGCATCGAAAAAAACGCTCTCGGGTGCTTTAGAGTGCCGAGTTTATCACTGCGCATGAAGAAATGACCACCTCCAACGTTTGGTTTATGTTTTATATGCATTTTTAATTTTATTGCTTAAATCGCATTTTCTCGGCGAGCTGAGCACTTTTTCTGAATTGTGCCGCTCCCGTCACTCTGGTTAGGTTGGCATCGAAAAAAACGCTCTCGGGTGCTTTAGAGTGCCGAGTTTATCACTGCGCATGAAGAAATGACCACCTCCAACGTTTGGTTTATGTTTTATAAGCATTTTTAATTTTATTGCTTAAATCGCATTTTCTCGGCGAGCTGAGCACTTTTTCTGAATTGTGCCGCTCCCGTCACTCTGGTTAGGTTGGCATCGAAAAAAACGCTCTCGGGTGCTTTAGAGTGCCGAGTTTATCACCGCGCATGAAGAAATGACCACCTCCAACGTTTGGTTTATGTTTTATAAGCATTTTTAATTTTATTGCTTAAATCGCATTTTCTCGGCGAGCTGAGCGCTTTTTCTGAATTGTGCCGCTCCCGTCACTCTGGTTAGGTTGGCATCGAAAAAAAACGCTCTTGGGTGCTTTAGAGTGCCGAGTTTATCACTGCGCATGAAGAAATGACCACCTCCAACGTTTGGTTTATGTTTTATAAGCATTTTTAATTTTATTGCTTAAATCGCATTTTCTCGGCGAGCTGAGCACTTTTTCTGAATTGTGCCGCTCCCGTCACTCTGGTTAGGTTGGCATGGAAAAAAACGCTCTCGGGTGCTTTAGAGTGCCGAGTTTATTACTGGGTAATAAGAAATGACCATCTACAACGTTTGGTTTATGTTTTATAAGCATTTTAAATTTTATTGCTTAAATCGCATTTTCTCGGCGAGCTGAGCACTTTTTCTGAATTGTGCCGCTCCCGTCACTCTGGTTAGGTTGGCATCGAAAAAAACGCTCTCGGGTGCTTTAGAGTGCCGAGTTTATCACTGCGCATGAAGAAATGGCCACCTCCAACGTTTGGTTTATGTTTTATAAGCATTTTTAATTTTATTGCTTAAATCGCATTTTCTCGGCGAGCTGAGCACTTTTTCTGAATTGTGCCGCTCCCGTCACTCTGGTTAGGTTGGCATCGAAAAAAACGCTCTCGGGTGCTTTAGAGTGCCGAGTTTATCACTGCGCATGAAGAAATGACCACCTCCAACGTTTGGTTTATGTTTTATAAGCATTTTTAATTTTATTGCTTAAATCGCATTTTCTCGGCGAGCTGAGCGCTTTTTCTGAATTGTGCCGCTCCCGTCACTCTGGTTAGGTTGGCATCGAAAAAAACGCTCTCGGGTGCTTTAGAGTGCCGAGTTTATCACTGCGCATGAAGAAATGACCACCTCCAACGTTTGGTTTATGTTTTATAAGCATTTTTAATTTTATTGCCTAAATCGCATTTTCTCGGCGAGCTGAGCGCTTTTTCTGAATTGTGCCGCTCCCGTCACTCTGGTTAGGTTGGCATCGAAAAAAACGCTCTCGGGTGCTTTAGAGTGCCGAGTTTATCACTGCGCATGAAGAAATGACCACCTCCAACGTTTGGTTTATGTTTTATAAGCATTTTTAATTTTATTGCTTAAATCGCATTTTCTCGGCGAGCTGAGCACTTTTTCTGAATTGTGCCGCTCCCGTCACTCTGGTTAGGTTGGCATCGAATAAAACGCTCTCGGGTGCTTTAGAGTCCCGAGTTTATCACTGCGCATGAAGAAATGACCACCTCCAACGTTTGGTTTATGTTTTATAAGCATTTTTAATTTTATTGCTTAAATCGCATTTTCTCGGCGAGCTGAGCGCTTTTTCTGAATTGTGCCGCTCCCGTCACTCTGGTTAGGTTGGCATCGAAAAAAACGCTCTCGGGTGCTTTAGAGTGCCGAGTTTATCACTGCGCATGAAGAAATGACCACCTCCAACGTTTGGTTTATGTTTTATAAGCATTTTTAATTTTATTGCTTAAATCGCATTTTCTCGGCGAGCTGAGCACTTTTTCTGAATTGTGCCGCTCCCGTCACTCTGGTTAGGTTGGCATCGAAAAAAACGCTCTCGGGTGCTTTAGAGTGCCGAGTTTATCACTGTGCATGAAGAAATGACCACCTCCAACGTTTGGTTTATGTTTTATAAGCATTTTTAATTTTATTGCTTAAATCGCATTTTCTCGGCGAGCTGAGCGCTTTTTCTGAATTGTGCCGCTCCCGTCACTCTGGTTAGGTTGGCATGGAAAAAAACGCTCTCGGGTGCTTTAGAGTGCCGAGTTTATCACTGCGCATGAAGAAATGACCACCTCCAACGTTTGGTTTATGTTTTATAAGCATTTTTAATTTTATTGCTTAAATCGCATTTTCTCGGCGAGCTGAGCGCTTTTTCTGAATTGTGCCGCTCCCGTCACTCTGGTTAGGTTGGCATCGAAAAAAACGCTCTCGGGTGCTTTAGAGTGCCGAGTTTATCACTGCGCATGAAGAAATGACCACCTCCAACGTTTGGTTTATGTTTTATAAGCATTTTTAATTTTATTGCTTAAATCGCATTTTCTCGGCGAGCTGAGCACTTTTTCTGAATTGTGCCGCTCCCGTCACTCTGGTTAGGTTGGCATCGAAAAAAACGCTCTCGGGTGCTTTAGAGTGCCGAGTTTATCACTGTGCATGAAGAAATGACCACCTCCAACGTTTGGTTTATGTTTTATAAGCATTTTTAATTTTATTGCTTAAATCGCATTTTCTCGGCGAGCTGAGCGCTTTTTCTGAATTGTGCCGCTCCCGTCACTCTGGTTAGGTTGGCATCGAAAAAAACGCTCTCGGGTGCTTTAGAGTGCCGAGTTTATCACTGCGCATGAAGAAATGACCACCTCCAACGTTTGGTTTATGTTTTATAAGCATTTTTAATTTTATTGCTTAAATCGCATTTTCTCGGCGAGCTGAGCACTTTTTCTGAATTGTGCCGCTCCCGTCACTCTGGTTAGGTTGGCATCGAAAAAAACGCTCTCGGGTGCTTTAGAGTGCCGAGTTTATCACTGCGCATGAAGAAATGACCACCTCCAACGTTTGGTTTATGTTTTATAAGCATTTTTAATTTTATTGCTTAAATCGCATTTTCTCGGCGAGCTGAGCGCTTTTTCTGAATTGTGCCGCTCCCGTCACTCTGGTTAGGTTGGCATCGAAAAAAACGCTCTCGGGTGCTTTAGAGTGCCGAGTTTATCACTGCGCATGAAGAAATGACCACCTCCAACGTTTGGTTTATGTTTTATAAGCATTTTTAATTTTATTGCTTAAATCGCATTTTCTCGGCGAGCTGAGCGCTTTTTCTGAATTGTGCCGCTCCCGTCACTCTGGTTAGGTTGGCATCGAAAAAAACGCTCTCGGGTGCTTTAGAGTGCCGAGTTTATCACTGCGCATGAAGAAATGACCACCTCCAACGTTTGGTTTATGTTTTATAAGCATTTTTAATTTTATTGCTTAAATCGCATTTTCTCGGCGAGCTGAGCACTTTTTCTGAATTGTGCCGCTCCCGTCACTCTGGTTAGGTTGGCATCGAATAAAACGCTCTCGGGTGCTTTAGAGTCCCGAGTTTATCACTGCGCATGAAGAAATGACCACCTCCAACGTTTGGTTTATGTTTTATAAGCATTTTTAATTTTATTGCTTAAATCGCATTTTCTCGGCGAGCTGAGCACTTTTTCTGAATTGTGCCGCTCCCGTCACTCTGGTTAGGTTGGCATCGAAAAAAACGCTCTCGGGTGCTTTAGAGTGCCGAATTTATCACTGCGCATGAAGAAATGACCACCTCCAACGTTTGGTTTATGTTTTATAAGCATTTTTAATTTTATTGCTTAAATCGCATTTTCTCGGCGAGCTGAGCACTTTTTCTGAATTGTGCCGCTCCCGTCACTCTGGTTAGGTTGGCATCGAAAAAAACGCTCTCGGGTGCTTTAGAGTGCCGAGTTTATCACTGTGCATGAAGAAATGACCACCTCCAACGTTTGGTTTATGTTTTATAAGCATTTTTAATTTTATTGCTTAAATCGCATTTTCTCGGCGAGCTGAGCGCTTTTTCTGAATTGTGCCGCTCCCGTCACTCTGGTTAGGTTGGCATGGAAAAAAACGCTCTCGGGTGCTTTAGAGTGCCGAGTTTATCACTGCGCATGAAGAAATGACCACCTCCAACGTTTGGTTTATGTTTTATAAGCATTTTTAATTTTATTGCTTAAATCGCATTTTCTCGGCGAGCTGAGCGCTTTTTCTGAATTGTGCCGCTCCCGTCACTCTGGTTAGGTTGGCATCGAAAAAAACGCTCTCGGGTGCTTTAGAGTGCCGAGTTTATCACTGCGCATGAAGAAATGACCACCTCCAACGTTTGGTTTATGTTTTATAAGCATTTTTAATTTTATTGCTTAAATCGCATTTACTCGGCGAGCTGAGCACTTTTTCTGAATTTTGCCGCTCCCGTCACTCTGGTTAGGTTGGCATCGAAAAAAACGCTCTTGGGTGCTTTAGAGTGCCGAGTTTATCACTGCGCATGAAGAAATGACCACCTCCAACGTTTGGTTTATGTTTTATAAGCATTTTTAATTTTATTGCTTAAATCGCATTTTCTCGGCGAGCTGAGCACTTTTTCTGAATTGTGCCGCTCCCGTCACTCTGGTTAGGTTGGCATGGAAAAAAACGCTCTCGGGTGCTTTAGAGTGCCGAGTTTATCACCGCGCATGAAGAAATGACCACCTCCAACGTTTGGTTTATGTTTTATAAGCATTTTTAATTTTATTGCTTAAATCGCATTTTCTCGGCGAGCTGAGCGCTTTTTCTGAATTGTGCCGCTCCCGTCACTCTGGTTAGGTTGGCATCGAATAAAACGCTCTCGGGTGCTTTAGAGTGCCGAGTTTATCACTGCGCATGAAGAAATGACCACCTCCAACGTTTGGTTTATGTTTTATAAGCATTTTTAATTTTATTGCTTAAATCGCATTTTCTCGGCGAGCTGAGCACTTTTTCTGAATTGTGCCGCTCCCGTCACTCTGGTTAGGTTGGCATGGAAAAAAACGCTCTCGGGTGCTTTAGAGTGCCGAGTTTATTACTGCGTAATAAGAAATGACCATCTACAACGTTTGGTTTATGTTTTATAAGCATTTTTAATTTTATTGCTTAAATCGCATTTTCTCGGCGAGCTGAGCACTTTTTCTGAATTGTGCCGCTCCCGTCACTCTGGTTAGGTTGGCATGGAAAAAAACGCTCTCGGGTGCTTTAGAGTGCCGAGTTTATCACTGCGCATGAAGAAATGACCACCTCCAACGTTTGGTTTATGTTTTATAAGCATTTTTAATTTTATTGCTTAAATCGCATTTTCTCGGCGAGCTGAGCACTTTTTCTGAATTGTGCCGCTCCCGTCACTCTGGTTAGGTTGGCATCGAAAAAAACGCTCTCGGGTGCTTTAGAGTGCCGAGTTTATCACTGCGCATGAAGAAATGACCACCTCCAACGTTTGGTTTATGTTTTATAAGCATTTTTAATTTTATTGCTTAAATCGCATTTTCTCGGCGAGCTGAGCACTTTTTCTGAATTGTGCCGCTCCCGTCACTCTGGTTAGGTTGGCATCGAAAAAAACGCTCTCGGGTGCTTTAGAGTGCCGAGTTTATCACTGCGCATGAAGAAATGACCACCTCCAACGTTTGGTTTATGTTTTATAAGCATTTTTAATTTTATTGCTTAAATCGCATTTTCTCGGCGAGCTGAGCACTTTTTCTGAATTGTGCCGCTCCCGTCACTCTGGTTAGGTTGGCATGGAAAAAAACGCTCTCGGGTGCTTTAGAGTGCCGAGTTTATTACTGCGTAATAAGAAATGACCATCTACAACGTTTGGTTTATGTTTTATAAGCATTTTTAATTTTATTGCTTAAATCGCATTTTCTCGGCGAGCTGAGCACTTTTTCTGAATTGTGCCGCTCCCGTCACTCTGTTTAGGTTGGCATGGAAAAAAACGCTCTCGGGTGCTTTAGAGTGCCGAGTTTATCACTGCACATGAAGAAAAGACCACCTCCAACGTTTGGTTTATGTTTTATAAGCATTTTTAATTTTATTGCTTAAATCGCATTTTCTCGGCGAGCTGAGCGCTTTTTCTGAATTGTGCCGCTCCCGTCACTCTGGTTAGGTTGGCATCGAAAAAAACGCTCTCGGGTGCTTTAGAGTGCCGAGTTTATTACTGCGTAATAAGAAATGACCATTTACAACGTTTGGTTTATGTTTTATAAGCATTTTTAATTTTATTGCTTAAATCGCATTTTCTCGGCGAGCTGAGCACTTTTTCTGAATTGTGCCGCTCCCGTCACTCTGGTTAGGTTGGCATCGAAAAAAACGCTCTCGGGTGCTTTAGAGTGCCGAGTTTATCACTGTGCATGAAGAAATGACCACCTCCAACGTTTGGTTTATGTTTTATAAGCATTTTTAATTTTATTGCTTAAATCGCATTTTCTCGGCGAGCTGAGCGCTTTTTCTGAATTGTGCCGCTCCCGTCACTCTGGTTAGGTTGGCATCGAAAAAAACGCTCTCGGGTGCTTTAGAGTGCCGAGTTTATTACTGCGTAATAAGAAATGACCATCTACAACGTTTGGTTTATGTTTTATAAGCATTTTTAATTTTATTGCTTAAATCGCATTTTCTCGGCGAGCTGAGCACTTTTTCTGAATTGTGCCGCTCCCGTCACTCTGGTTAGGTTGGCATCGAAAAAAACGCTCTCGGGTGCTTTAGAGTGCCGAGTTTATCACTGTGCATGAAGAAATGACCACCTCCAACGTTTGGTTTATGTTTTATAAGCATTTTTAATTTTATTGCTTAAATCGCATTTTCTCGGCGAGCTGAGCGCTTTTTCTGAATTGTGCCGCTCCCGTCACTCTGGTTAGGTTGGCATCGAAAAAAACGCTCTTGGGTGCTTTAGAGTGCCGAGTTTATCACTGCGCATGAAGAAATGACCACCTCCAACGTTTGGTTTATGTTTTATAAGCATTTTTAATTTTATTGCTTAAATCGCATTTTCTCGGCGAGCTGAGCACTTTTTCTGAATTGTGCCGCTCCCGTCACTCTGGTTAGGTTGGCATCGAAAAAAACGCTCTCGGGTGCTTTAGAGTGCCGAGTTTATCACTGCGCATGAAGAAATGACCAACTCCAACGTTTGGTTTATGTTTTATAAGCATTTTTAATTTTATTGCTTAAATCGCATTTTCTCGGCGAGCTGAGCACTTTTTCTGAATTGTGCCGCTCCCGTCACTCTGGTTAGGTTGGCATCGAAAAAAACGCTCTCGGGTGCTTTAGAGTGCCGAGTTTATCACTGCGCATCAAGAAATGACCACCTCCAACGTTTGGTTTATGTTTTATAAGCATTTTTAATTTTATTGCTTAAATCGCATTTTCTCGGCGAGCTGAGCACTTTTTCTGAAATGTGCCGCTCCCGTCACTCTGGTTAGGTTGGCATCGAATAAAACGCTCTCGGGTGCTTTAGAGTGCCGAGTTTATCACTGCGCATGAAGAAATGACCACCTCCAACGTTTGGTTTATGTTTTATAAGCATTTTTAATTTTATTGCTTAAATCGCATTTTCTCGGCGAGCTGAGCACTTTTTCTGAATTGTGCCGCTCCCGTCACTCTGGTTAGGTTGGCATCCAAAAAAACGCTCTCGGGTGCTTTAGAGTGCCGAGTTTATCACTGCGCATGAAGAAATGACCACCTCCAACGTTTGGTTTAGGTTTTATAAGCATTTTTAATTTTATTGCTTAAATCGCATTTTCTCGGCGAGCTGAGCACTTTTTCTGAATTGTGCCGCTCCCGTCACTCTGGTTAGGTTGGCATCGAAAAAAACGCTCTCGGGTGCTTTAGAGTGCCGAGTTTATCACTGTGCATGAAGAAATGACCACCTCCAACGTTTGGTTTATGTTTTATAAGCATTTTTAATTTTATTGCTTAAATCGCATTTTCTCGGCGAGCTGAGCACTTTTTCTGAATTGTGCCGCTCCCGTCACTCTGGTTAGGTTGGCATGGAAAAAAACGCTCTCGGGTGCTTTAGAGTGCCGAGTTTATTACCGCGTAATAAGAAATGACCATCTACAACGTTTGGTTTATATTTTATAAGCATTTTTAATTTTATTGCTTAAATCGCATTTTCTCGGCGAGCTGAGCGCTTTTTCTGAATTGTGCCGCTCCCGTCACTCTGGTTAGGTTGGCATCGAAAAAAAAACGCTCTTGGGTGCTTTAGAGTGCCGAGTTTATCACTGCGCATGAAGAAATGACCACCTCCAACGTTTGGTTTATGTTTTATAAGCATTTTTAATTTTATTGCTTAAATCGCATTTTCTCGGCGAGCTGAGCACTTTTTCTGAATTGTGCCGCTCCCGTCACTCTGGTTAGGTTGGCATGGAAAAAAACGCTCTCGGGTGCTTTAGAGTGCCGAGTTTATTACTGGGTAATAAGAAATGACCATCTACAACGTTTGGTTTATGTTTTATAAGCATTTTAAATTTTATTGCTTAAATCGCATTTTCTCGGCGAGCTGAGCACTTTTTCTGAATTGTGCCGCTCCCGTCACTCTGGTTAGGTTGTCATCGAAAAAAACGCTCTCGGGTGCTTTAGAGTGCCGAGTTTATCACTGCGCATGAAGAAATGACCACCTCCAACGTTTGGTTTATGTTTTATAAGCATTTTTAATTTTATTGCTTAAATCGCATTTTCTCGGCGAGCTGAGCACTTTTTCTGAATTGTGCCGCTCCCGTCACTCTGGTTAGGTTGGCATCGAAAAAAACGCTCTCGGGTGCTTTAGAGTGCCGAGTTTATCACTGTGCATGAAGAAATGACCACCTCCAACGTTTGGTTTATGTTTTATAAGCATTTTTAATTTTATTGCTTAAATCGCATTTTCTCGGCGAGCTGAGCGCTTTTTCTGAATTGTGCCGCTCCCGTCACTCTGGTTAGGTTGGCATGGAAAAAAACGCTCTCGGGTGCTTTAGAGTGCCGAGTTTATTACTGGGTAATAAGAAATGACCATCTACAACGTTTGGTTTATGTTTTATAAGCATTTTAAATGTTATTGCTTAAATCGCATTTTCTCGGCGAGCTGAGCACTTTTTCTGAATTGTGCCGCTCCCGTCACTCTGGTTAGGTTGTCATCGAAAAAAACGCTCTCGGGTGCTTTAGAGTGCCGAGTTTATCACTGCGCATGAAGAAATGACCACCTCCAACGTTTGGTTTATGTTTTATAAGCATTTTTAATTTTATTGCTTAAATCGCATTTTCTCGGCGAGCTGAGCACTTTTTCTGAATTGTGCCGCTCCCGTCACTCTGGTTAGGTTGGCATCGAAAAAAACGCTCTCGGGTGCTTTAGAGTGCCGAGTTTATCACTGTGCATGAAGAAATGACCACCTCCAACGTTTGGTTTATGTTTTATAAGCATTTTTAATTTTATTGCTTAAATCGCATTTTCTCGGCGAGCTGAGCGCTTTTTCTGAATTGTGCCGCTCCCGTCACTCTGGTTAGGTTGGCATCGAAAAAAACGCTCTCGGGTGCTTTAGAGTGCCGAGTTTATCACTGCGCATGAAGAAATGACCACCTCCAACGTTTGGTTTATGTTTTATAAGCATTTTTAATTTTATTGCTTAAATCGCATTTTCTCGGCGAGCTGAGCACTTTTTCTGAATTGTGCCGCTCCCGTCACTCTGGTTAGGTTGGCATCGAAAAAAACGCTCTCGGGTGCTTTAGAGTGCCGAGTTTATCACTGCGCATGAAGAAATGACCACCTCCAACGTTTGGTTTATGTTTTATAAGCATTTTTAATTTTATTGCTTAAATCGCATTTTCTCGGCGAGCTGAGCGCTTTTTCTGAATTGTGCCGCTCCCGTCACTCTGGTTAGGTTGGCATCGAAAAAAACGCTCTCGGGTGCTTTAGAGTGCCGAGTTTATCACTGCGCATGAAGAAATGACCACCTCCAACGTTTGGTTTATGTTTTATAAGCATTTTTAATTTTATTGCTTAAATCGCATTTTCTCGGCGAGCTGAGCGCTTTTTCTGAATTGTGCCGCTCCCGTCACTCTGGTTAGGTTGGCATCGAAAAAAACGCTCTCGGGTGCTTTAGAGTGCCGAGTTTATCACTGCGCATGAAGAAATGACCACCTCCAACGTTTGGTTTATGTTTTATAAGCATTTTTAATTTTATTGCTTAAATCGCATTTTCTCGGCGAGCTGAGCACTTTTTCTGAATTGTGCCGCTCCCGTCACTCTGGTTAGGTTGGCATCGAATAAAACGCTCTCGGGTGCTTTAGAGTCCCGAGTTTATCACTGCGCATGAAGAAATGACCACCTCCAACGTTTGGTTTATGTTTTATAAGCATTTTTAATTTTATTGCTTAAATCGCATTTTCTCGGCGAGCTGAGCACTTTTTCTGAATTGTGCCGCTCCCGTCACTCTGGTTAGGTTGGCATCGAAAAAAACGCTCTCGGGTGCTTTAGAGTGCCGAGTTTATCACTGCGCATGAAGAAATGACCACCTCCAACGTTTGGTTTATGTTTTATAAGCATTTTTAATTTTATTGCTTAAATCGCATTTTCTCGGCGAGCTGAGCACTTTTTCTGAATTGTGCCGCTCCCGTCACTCTGGTTAGGTTGGCATCGAAAAAAACGCTCTCGGGTGCTTTAGAGTGCCGAGTTTATCACTGTGCATGAAGAAATGACCACCTCCAACGTTTGGTTTATGTTTTATAAGCATTTTTAATTTTATTGCTTAAATCGCATTTTCTCGGCGAGCTGAGCGCTTTTTCTGAATTGTGCCGCTCCCGTCACTCTGGTTAGGTTGGCATGGAAAAAAACGCTCTCGGGTGCTTTAGAGTGCCGAGTTTATCACTGCGCATGAAGAAATGACCACCTCCAACGTTTGGTTTATGTTTTATAAGCATTTTTAATTTTATTGCTTAAATCGCATTTTCTCGGCGAGCTGAGCGCTTTTTCTGAATTGTGCCGCTCCCGTCACTCTGGTTAGGTTGGCATCGAAAAAAACGCTCTCGGGTGCTTTAGAGTGCCGAGTTTATCACTGCGCATGAAGAAATGACCACCTCCAACGTTTGGTTTATGTTTTATAAGCATTTTTAATTTTATTGCTTAAATCGCATTTTCTCGGCGAGCTGAGCACTTTTTCTGAATTGTGCCGCTCCCGTCACTCTGGTTAGGTTGGCATCGAAAAAAACGCTCTCGGGTGCTTTAGAGTGCCGAGTTTATCACTGTGCATGAAGAAATGACCACCTCCAACGTTTGGTTTATGTTTTATAAGCATTTTTAATTTTATTGCTTAAATCGCATTTTCTCGGCGAGCTGAGCGCTTTTTCTGAATTGTGCCGCTCCCGTCACTCTGGTTAGGTTGGCATCGAAAAAAACGCTCTCGGGTGCTTTAGAGTGCCGAGTTTATCACTGCGCATGAAGAAATGACCACCTCCAACGTTTGGTTTATGTTTTATAAGCATTTTTAATTTTATTGCTTAAATCGCATTTTCTCGGCGAGCTGAGCACTTTTTCTGAATTGTGCCGCTCCCGTCACTCTGGTTAGGTTGGCATCGAAAAAAACGCTCTCGGGTGCTTTAGAGTGCCGAGTTTATCACTGCGCATGAAGAAATGACCACCTCCAACGTTTGGTTTATGTTTTATAAGCATTTTTAATTTTATTGCTTAAATCGCATTTTCTCGGCGAGCTGAGCGCTTTTTCTGAATTGTGCCGCTCCCGTCACTCTGGTTAGGTTGGCATCGAAAAAAACGCTCTCGGGTGCTTTAGAGTGCCGAGTTTATCACTGCGCATGAAGAAATGACCACCTCCAACGTTTGGTTTATGTTTTATAAGCATTTTTAATTTTATTGCTTAAATCGCATTTTCTCGGCGAGCTGAGCGCTTTTTCTGAATTGTGCCGCTCCCGTCACTCTGGTTAGGTTGGCATCGAAAAAAACGCTCTCGGGTGCTTTAGAGTGCCGAGTTTATCACTGCGCATGAAGAAATGACCACCTCCAACGTTTGGTTTATGTTTTATAAGCATTTTTAATTTTATTGCTTAAATCGCATTTTCTCGGCGAGCTGAGCACTTTTTCTGAATTGTGCCGCTCCCGTCACTCTGGTTAGGTTGGCATCGAATAAAACGCTCTCGGGTGCTTTAGAGTCCCGAGTTTATCACTGCGCATGAAGAAATGACCACCTCCAACGTTTGGTTTATGTTTTATAAGCATTTTTAATTTTATTGCTTAAATCGCATTTTCTCGGCGAGCTGAGCACTTTTTCTGAATTGTGCCGCTCCCGTCACTCTGGTTAGGTTGGCATCGAAAAAAACGCTCTCGGGTGCTTTAGAGTGCCGAGTTTATCACTGCGCATGAAGAAATGACCACCTCCAACGTTTGGTTTATGTTTTATAAGCATTTTTAATTTTATTGCTTAAATCGCATTTTCTCGGCGAGCTGAGCACTTTTTCTGAATTGTGCCGCTCCCGTCACTCTGGTTAGGTTGGCATCGAAAAAAACGCTCTCGGGTGCTTTAGAGTGCCGAGTTTATCACTGTGCATGAAGAAATGACCACCTCCAACGTTTGGTTTATGTTTTATAAGCATTTTTAATTTTATTGCTTAAATCGCATTTTCTCGGCGAGCTGAGCGCTTTTTCTGAATTGTGCCGCTCCCGTCACTCTGGTTAGGTTGGCATGGAAAAAAACGCTCTCGGGTGCTTTAGAGTGCCGAGTTTATCACTGCGCATGAAGAAATGACCACCTCCAACGTTTGGTTTATGTTTTATAAGCATTTTTAATTTTATTGCTTAAATCGCATTTTCTCGGCGAGCTGAGCGCTTTTTCTGAATTGTGCCGCTCCCGTCACTCTGGTTAGGTTGGCATCGAAAAAAACGCTCTCGGGTGCTTTAGAGTGCCGAGTTTATCACTGCGCATGAAGAAATGACCACCTCCAACGTTTGGTTTATGTTTTATAAGCATTTTTAATTTTATTGCTTAAATCGCATTTTCTCGGCGAGCTGAGCACTTTTTCTGAATTGTGCCGCTCCCGTCACTCTGGTTAGGTTGGCATCGAAAAAAACGCTCTCGGGTGCTTTAGAGTGCCGAGTTTATCACTGTGCATGAAGAAATGACCACCTCCAACGTTTGGTTTATGTTTTATAAGCATTTTTAATTTTATTGCTTAAATCGCATTTTCTCGGCGAGCTGAGCGCTTTTTCTGAATTGTGCCGCTCCCGTCACTCTGGTTAGGTTGGCATCGAAAAAAACGCTCTCGGGTGCTTTAGAGTGCCGAGTTTATCACTGCGCATGAAGAAATGACCACCTCCAACGTTTGGTTTATGTTTTATAAGCATTTTTAATTTTATTGCTTAAATCGCATTTTCTCGGCGAGCTGAGCACTTTTTCTGAATTGTGCCGCTCCCGTCACTCTGGTTAGGTTGGCATCGAAAAAAACGCTCTCGGGTGCTTTAGAGTGCCGAGTTTATCACTGCGCATGAAGAAATGACCACCTCCAACGTTTGGTTTATGTTTTATAAGCATTTTTAATTTTATTGCTTAAATCGCATTTTCTCGGCGAGCTGAGCGCTTTTTCTGAATTGTGCCGCTCCCGTCACTCTGGTTAGGTTGGCATCGAAAAAAACGCTCTCGGGTGCTTTAGAGTGCCGAGTTTATCACTGCGCATGAAGAAATGACCACCTCCAACGTTTGGTTTATGTTTTATAAGCATTTTTAATTTTATTGCTTAAATCGCATTTTCTCGGCGAGCTGAGCGCTTTTTCTGAATTGTGCCGCTCCCGTCACTCTGGTTAGGTTGGCATCGAAAAAAACGCTCTCGGGTGCTTTAGAGTGCCGAGTTTATCACTGCGCATGAAGAAATGACCACCTCCAACGTTTGGTTTATGTTTTATAAGCATTTTTAATTTTATTGCTTAAATCGCATTTTCTCGGCGAGCTGAGCACTTTTTCTGAATTGTGCCGCTCCCGTCACTCTGGTTAGGTTGGCATCGAATAAAACGCTCTCGGGTGCTTTAGAGTCCCGAGTTTATCACTGCGCATGAAGAAATGACCACCTCCAACGTTTGGTTTATGTTTTATAAGCATTTTTAATTTTATTGCTTAAATCGCATTTTCTCGGCGAGCTGAGCGCTTTTTCTGAATTGTGCCGCTCCCGTCACTCTGGTTAGGTTGGCATCGAATAAAACGCTCTCGGGTGCTTTAGAGTGCCGAGTTTATCACTGCGCATGAAGAAATGACCACCTCCAACGTTTGGTTTATGTTTTATAAGCATTTTTAATTTTATTGCTTAAATCGCATTTTCTCGGCGAGCTGAGCACTTTTTCTGAATTGTGCCGCTCCCGTCACTCTGGTTAGGTTGGCATGGAAAAAAACGCTCTCGGGTGCTTTAGAGTGCCGAGTTTATTACTGCGTAATAAGAAATGACCATCTACAACGTTTGGTTTATGTTTTATAAGCATTTTTAATTTTATTGCTTAAATCGCATTTTCTCGGCGAGCTGAGCACTTTTTCTGAATTGTGCCGCTCCCGTCACTCTGGTTAGGTTGGCATGGAAAAAAACGCTCTCGGGTGCTTTAGAGTGCCGAGTTTATCACTGCGCATGAAGAAATGACCACCTCCAACGTTTGGTTTATGTTTTATAAGCATTTTTAATTTTATTGCTTAAATCGCATTTTCTCGGCGAGCTGAGCACTTTTTCTGAATTGTGCCGCTCCCGTCACTCTGGTTAGGTTGGCATGGAAAAAAACGCTCTCGGGTGCTTTAGAGTGCCGAGTTTATCACTGCGCATGAAGAAATGACCACCTCCAACGTTTGGTTTATGTTTTATAAGCATTTTTAATTTTATTGCTTAAATCGCATTTTCTCGGCGAGCTGAGCACTTTTTCTGAATTGTGCCGCTCCCGTCACTCTGGTTAGGTTGGCATGGAAAAAAAGGCTCTCGGGTGCTTTAGAGTGCCGAGTTTATTACTGCGTAATAAGAAATGACCATCTACAACGTTTGGTTTATGTTTTATAAGCATTTTTAATTTTATTGCTTAAATCGCATTTTCTCGGCGAGCTGAGCACTTTTTCTGAATTGTGCCGCTCCCGTCACTCTGGTTAGGTTGGCATCGAAAAAAACGCTCTCGGGTGCTTTAGAGTGCCGAGTTTATCACTGCGCATGAAGAAATGACCACCTCCAACGTTTGGTTTATGTTTTATAAGCATTTTTAATTTTATTGCTTAAATCGCATTTTCTCGGCGAGCTGAGCACTTTTTCTGAATTGTGCCGCTCCCGTCACTCTGGTTAGGTTGGCATGGAAAAAAACGCTCTCGGGTGCTTTAGAGTGCCGAGTTTATTACTGCGTAATAAGAAATGACCATCTACAACGTTTGGTTTATGTTTTATAAGCATTTTTAATTTTATTGCTTAAATCGCATTTTCTCGGCGAGCTGAGCACTTTTTCTGAATTGTGCCGCTCCCGTCACTCTGTTTAGGTTGGCATGGAAAAAAACGCTCTCGGGTGCTTTAGAGTGCCGAGTTTATCACTGCACATGAAGAAAAGACCACCTCCAACGTTTGGTTTATGTTTTATAAGCATTTTTAATTTTATTGCTTAAATCGCATTTTCTCGGCGAGCTGAGCGCTTTTTCTGAATTGTGCCGCTCCCGTCACTCTGGTTAGGTTGGCATCGAAAAAAACGCTCTCGGGTGCTTTAGAGTGCCGAGTTTATTACTGCGTAATAAGAAATGACCATTTACAACGTTTGGTTTATGTTTTATAAGCATTTTTAATTTTATTGCTTAAATCGCATTTTCTCGGCGAGCTGAGCACTTTTTCTGAATTGTGCCGCTCCCGTCACTCTGGTTAGGTTGGCATCGAAAAAAACGCTCTCGGGTGCTTTAGAGTGCCGAGTTTATCACTGTGCATGAAGAAATGACCACCTCCAACGTTTGGTTTATGTTTTATAAGCATTTTTAATTTTATTGCTTAAATCGCATTTTCTCGGCGAGCTGAGCGCTTTTTCTGAATTGTGCCGCTCCCGTCACTCTGGTTAGGTTGGCATCGAAAAAAACGCTCTCGGGTGCTTTAGAGTGCCGAGTTTATTACTGCGTAATAAGAAATGACCATCTACAACGTTTGGTTTATGTTTTATAAGCATTTTTAATTTTATTGCTTAAATCGCATTTTCTCGGCGAGCTGAGCACTTTTTCTGAATTGTGCCGCTCCCGTCACTCTGGTTAGGTTGGCATCGAAAAAAACGCTCTCGGGTGCTTTAGAGTGCCGAGTTTATCACTGTGCATGAAGAAATGACCACCTCCAACGTTTGGTTTATGTTTTATAAGCATTTTTAATTTTATTGCTTAAATCGCATTTTCTCGGCGAGCTGAGCGCTTTTTCTGAATTGTGCCGCTCCCGTCACTCTGGTTAGGTTGGCATCGAAAAAAACGCTCTTGGGTGCTTTAGAGTGCCGAGTTTATCACTGCGCATGAAGAAATGACCACCTCCAACGTTTGGTTTATGTTTTATAAGCATTTTTAATTTTATTGCTTAAATCGCATTTTCTCGGCGAGCTGAGCACTTTTTCTGAATTGTGCCGCTCCCGTCACTCTGGTTAGGTTGGCATCGAAAAAAACGCTCTCGGGTGCTTTAGAGTGCCGAGTTTATCACTGCGCATGAAGAAATGACCAACTCCAACGTTTGGTTTATGTTTTATAAGCATTTTTAATTTTATTGCTTAAATCGCATTTTCTCGGCGAGCTGAGCACTTTTTCTGAATTGTGCCGCTCCCGTCACTCTGGTTAGGTTGGCATCGAAAAAAACGCTCTCGGGTGCTTTAGAGTGCCGAGTTTATCACTGCGCATGAAGAAATGACCACCTCCAACGTTTGGTTTATGTTTTATAAGCATTTTTAATTTTATTGCTTAAATCGCATTTTCTCGGCGAGCTGAGCACTTTTTCTGAATTGTGCCGCTCCCGTCACTCTGGTTAGGTTGGCATCGAATAAAACGCTCTCGGGTGCTTTAGAGTGCCGAGTTTATCACTGCGCATGAAGAAATGACCACCTCCAACGTTTGGTTTATGTTTTATAAGCATTTTTAATTTTATTGCTTAAATCGCATTTTCTCGGCGAGCTGAGCACTTTTTCTGAATTGTGCCGCTCCCGTCACTCTGGTTAGGTTGGCATCCAAAAAAACGCTCTCGGGTGCTTTAGAGTGCCGAGTTTATCACTGCGCATGAAGAAATGACCACCTCCAACGTTTGGTTTAGGTTTTATAAGCATTTTTAATTTTATTGCTTAAATCGCATTTTCTCGGCGAGCTGAGCACTTTTTCTGAATTGTGCCGCTCCCGTCACTCTGGTTAGGTTGGCATCGAAAAAAACGCTCTCGGGTGCTTTAGAGTGCCGAGTTTATCACTGTGCATGAAGAAATGACCACCTCCAACGTTTGGTTTATGTTTTATAAGCATTTTTAATTTTATTGCTTAAATCGCATTTTCTCGGCGAGCTGAGCACTTTTTCTGAATTGTGCCGCTCCCGTCACTCTGGTTAGGTTGGCATGGAAAAAAACGCTCTCGGGTGCTTTAGAGTGCCGAGTTTATCACTGCGCATGAAGAAATGACCACCTCCAACGTTTGGTTTATGTTTTATAAGCATTTTTAATTTTATTGCTTAAATCGCATTTTCTCGGCGAGCTGAGCACTTTTTCTGAATTGAGCCGCTCCCGTCACTCTGGTTAGGTTGGCATGGAAAAAAACGCTCTCGGGTGCTTTAGTGCCGAGTTTATCACTGTGCATGAAGAAATGACCACCTCCAACGTTTGGTTTATGTTTTATAAGCATTTTTAATTTTATTGCTTAAATCGCATTTTCTCGGCGAGCTGAGCGCTTTTTCTGAATTGTGCCGCTCCCGTCACTCTGGTTAGGTTGGCATCGAAAAAAACGCTCTCGGGTGCTTTAGAGTGCCGAGTTTATCACTGCGCATGAAGAAATGACCACCTCCAACGTTTGGTTTATGTTTTATAAGCATTTTTAATTTTATTGCTTAAATCGCATTTTCTCGGCGAGCTGAGCACTTTTTCTGAATTGTGCCGCTCCCGTCACTCTGGTTAGGTTGGCATCGAAAAAAACGCTCTCGGGTGCTTTAGAGTGCCGAGTTTATCACTGCGCATGAAGAAATGACCACCTCCAACGTTTGGTTTATGTTTTATAAGCATTTTTAATTTTATTGCTTAAATCGCATTTTCTCGGCGAGCTGAGCGCTTTTTCTGAATTGTGCCGCTCCCGTCACTCTGGTTAGGTTGGCATCGAAAAAAACGCTCTCGGGTGCTTTAGAGTGCCGAGTTTATCACTGCGCATGAAGAAATGACCACCTCCAACGTTTGGTTTATGTTTTATAAGCATTTTTAATTTTATTGCTTAAATCGCATTTTCTCGGCGAGCTGAGCGCTTTTTCTGAATTGTGCCGCTCCCGTCACTCTGGTTAGGTTGGCATCGAAAAAAACGCTCTCGGGTGCTTTAGAGTGCCGAGTTTATCACTGCGCATGAAGAAATGACCACCTCCAACGTTTGGTTTATGTTTTATAAGCATTTTTAATTTTATTGCTTAAATCGCATTTTCTCGGCGAGCTGAGCACTTTTTCTGAATTGTGCCGCTCCCGTCACTCTGGTTAGGTTGGCATCGAAAAAAACGCTCTCGGGTGCTTTAGAGTGCCGAGTTTATCACTGTGCATGAAGAAATGACCACCTCCAACGTTTGGTTTATGTTTTATAAGCATTTTTAATTTTATTGCTTAAATCGCATTTTCTCGGCGAGCTGAGCGCTTTTTCTGAATTGTGCCGCTCCCGTCACTCTGGTTAGGTTGGCATCGAAAAAAACGCTCTCGGGTGCTTTAGAGTGCCGAGTTTATCACTGCGCATGAAGAAATGACCACCTCCAACGTTTGGTTTATGTTTTATAAGCATTTTTAATTTTATTGCTTAAATCGCATTTTCTCGGCGAGCTGAGCACTTTTTCTGAATTGTGCCGCTCCCGTCACTCTGGTTAGGTTGGCATCGAAAAAAACGCTCTCGGGTGCTTTAGAGTGCCGAGTTTATCACTGCGCATGAAGAAATGACCACCTCCAACGTTTGGTTTATGTTTTATAAGCATTTTTAATTTTATTGCTTAAATCGCATTTTCTCGGCGAGCTGAGCGCTTTTTCTGAATTGTGCCGCTCCCGTCACTCTGGTTAGGTTGGCATCGAAAAAAACGCTCTCGGGTGCTTTAGAGTGCCGAGTTTATCACTGCGCATGAAGAAATGACCACCTCCAACGTTTGGTTTATGTTTTATAAGCATTTTTAATTTTATTGCTTAAATCGCATTTTCTCGGCGAGCTGAGCGCTTTTTCTGAATTGTGCCGCTCCCGTCACTCTGGTTAGGTTGGCATCGAAAAAAACGCTCTCGGGTGCTTTAGAGTGCCGAGTTTATCACTGCGCATGAAGAAATGACCACCTCCAACGTTTGGTTTATGTTTTATAAGCATTTTTAATTTTATTGCTTAAATCGCATTTTCTCGGCGAGCTGAGCACTTTTTCTGAATTGTGCCGCTCCCGTCACTCTGGTTAGGTTGGCATCGAAAAAAACGCTCTCGGGTGCTTTAGAGTGCCGAGTTTATCACTGTGCATGAAGAAATGACCACCTCCAACGTTTGGTTTTATGTTTTATAAGCATTTTTAATTTTATTGCTTAAATCGCATTTTCTCGGCGAGCTGAGCGCTTTTTCTGAATTGTGCCGCTCCCGTCACTCTGGTTAGGTTGGCATCGAAAAAAACGCTCTCGGGTGCTTTAGAGTGCCGAGTTTATCACTGCGCATGAAGAAATGACCACCTCCAACGTTTGGTTTATGTTTTATAAGCATTTTTAATTTTATTGCTTAAATCGCATTTTCTCGGCGAGCTGAGCACTTTTTCTGAATTGTGCCGCTCCCGTCACTCTGGTTAGGTTGGCATCGAAAAAAACGCTCTCGGGTGCTTTAGAGTGCCGAGTTTATCACTGCGCATGAAGAAATGACCACCTCCAACGTTTGGTTTATGTTTTATAAGCATTTTTAATTTTATTGCTTAAATCGCATTTTCTCGGCGAGCTGAGCGCTTTTTCTGAATTGTGCCGCTCCCGTCACTCTGGTTAGGTTGGCATCGAAAAAAACGCTCTCGGGTGCTTTAGAGTGCCGAGTTTATCACTGCGCATGAAGAAATGACCACCTCCAACGTTTGGTTTATGTTTTATAAGCATTTTTAATTTTATTGCTTAAATCGCATTTTCTCGGCGAGCTGAGCGCTTTTTCTGAATTGTGCCGCTCCCGTCACTCTGGTTAGGTTGGCATCGAAAAAAACGCTCTCGGGTGCTTTAGAGTGCCGAGTTTATCACTGCGCATGAAGAAATGACCACCTCCAACGTTTGGTTTATGTTTTATAAGCATTTTTAATTTTATTGCTTAAATCGCATTTTCTCGGCGAGCTGAGCACTTTTTCTGAATTGTGCCGCTCCCGTCACTCTGGTTAGGTTGGCATCGAATAAAACGCTCTCGGGTGCTTTAGAGTCCCGAGTTTATCACTGCGCATGAAGAAATGACCACCTCCAAC